>NW_014577258.1:543686-550690 GCF_000485595.1 Priapulus caudatus | reverse complement strand
AATACCTTATCAATGACCTTTGCTCTACCCCTTATTAGTGTGGGTGTCTCTTGCCAATACCTTATCAATGATGAAGGCTGTTGCACAAAGTACTCAACCATGTGATAGCCACGCTTGTTAACTACGGCCATATCCATCTTTGTCTTATCAATAGCCTCCTTCCTTTTCTGTTGGTAGTAGTGCTGTGGGATCTCTCCACCATAGCATAGCTGCAAAAGTGATAATGCAGATGTAAGAGTCGCCCACAAAGTAAAGCTAAGATGATGCAATAAAAATTTAAAATGTAGTAGATTAAAAATAGATGAGTTTTGATAATAATTCTCTGAGAGCTGATGTAGCTAGTTTAGAATTCATATGGGCTGCCATGACACCTCGGCACATGTATGTATGTATTTCTGAATCATTTCTCTCCATATGTTTTCTCTTGGTCCTACTCCTCTGCTCCCTCTAGAGATTCGTTTCCTTCTCTCTCTCTCTCTCTCTCTCTCTCTCTCTCTATACCTCTCGCTATCTCTCTCTCTCTCTAGCTCTCTCCAGCTCTCTCTTTCCCCTTCTCTCTCTCCCTCCCTCTATCCCCACTCTCACGCGCTCACCCTCTCTATCTATTTCTTGATTCAACCCCCATTTGATATAGAGGCAATACTCACAGCATGCGAACACTTGGGGTCACCGTCTGGGCCACGTGCTTGTCCGCCAAAAAACACTGGTATCTCATCTATGTCGATCTCCCTCAGCAGGTTCTGTTGCCAGTCACCTGCAAAGTAAGCAATCGAACGTAGGGTCTTGAGTGACGGCTCGAATCGCATATGCACTGCCTTCCGCGCCGCTGTCTTGTTTCATTCATGCCTAATGCTGTCCTGTCACCTCCTGTATCATTCCGATCCCACTTCTCTCTGTCTCATATCGATGCAGTGTCATTTCTGTCTCAGCCTCAAGATGTTTGGTAACATTTTAAAATGTTTAGTCGCACTTCGCCTAGTTAGTTCTCAACTCACTCATGAATCACGATGAAATAAATGAAAGTGTCAATGACACTGTAGCTCACCACAAAAAAGGACACAAATGAGTGAGTGAGCAGAAGTCAGTTTTAATTGAGCAACCATCGGCGTACATTATAGAAACGATTGCCAGCAGGGTGGAGAGGAAATACCAATTTTGCATTAAAGATATTGTCAATGAAATTTTGTAAAACGAACCACATGAGTGTCACACCACACTGTTTGTTATCTGCGTTATATGCTATATAATTGCCAAAGCCTACCTAATTTGCATATTTTTTTGTTAAATATCAAAACCCCTAGCCCTTATTCATTCACATACCAAAAATTAGCAAAATCCGTTGAACCTGAACTGACTAATGGGAATTCCCATTTTTGCCAAAAAATCGCCGTGGCTCGAAAGTACGCCGACTGGCGTGCTCCAAAATAGGACGTTTAATATGGGACCATAGCAGTAACAACTACACCCAATTTCAAACATGTGGGTCAAACGGTTCCTGAGTTATCGTTGACCGAAGCCAAATGTTGACGGACGGACGGACGGACGGACGGACGGACGGACGGACGGACGGACGGACGACGGACGACGACCCATGGCAATAGCTCAGCTTGACGATGTCAAGGCGAGCTAAAAATTGCCCTACCTTGCATAATTTGCAAATGATAATTAACATCAAGTAAAATAAGTGAGGCTACGATGGCATGCATAAATGAAAACGATGCAAACACAGTTCAGCAGATTCACGGGAGTGGCATAGAACTGCATGAAGAAAGATAATCCATGGAAAGAAATGAGCTGAGAGGTTAAAGCAAAGAAAGTGCCTTGAAAGCAGAAAAGTTCACTCACCTCCATGCATGCGTATCTTGTCCTTTGTGTGTTGAGTGAGGAAAGGTTTCATTATTGCATATGCTACCGGAAATATCTTCGGTGCTGAAATTACACAAATACAAATGTAAACAGTATTATACTACCATAATCGTAATCCAATTATACCCTATGAGTCATCACACTCATGGATATTTACTGATCTGTATGGTGATTATCTATTGTATTATACTTTTCACACATGCATGCCAAATTGTCAACTATGCGGCACTTTGTTGCCAAGCATTGTCTTTTATAATGTCATGTCAAGGTAGTGATTGGCTGGAGCTGCCTGTCAATCACACTAGGCAGATAAGAAGTTGCATGTCATGCACATGACTACCATGTGACAATCAAGATTCGCTGCTTACTTACCGTTGACAATGTTCAGAGTCTTGAGCGTTTCAGGGTAGTGGTCCTCAAACATCTGGATGATCTCGATGCACAGTTCCACGCCTGCGTGGAAGAGAGGGAGTTAAAAGGTCTAGACGGTTAGCAGGTGAAATAGTTCTACTGAGCAGAAACTAAAAAGGACTACTAGCTAAAGTGGAAAATAGGTCTAGAGTATAGAGGGTAAGAGGGAGAGAAACTGGCTAAAGATTAATAAAAAAAAAATTAAAAAAGATTCATCAGTTAGAGACTAAACCTGTCTACTGCCTAGCAAAATCTACTGCAAAACTAAACCTTGAACCAACGCTATACTGCATTGCGCATCACGTCACACAGCCATAGCAAGCAACACTTGATATGGTATGTTCCTGAGAGATGAAGTGCCTGCGGGGGAAGACTACGAGCATCCACACGTGATGCAAGGAAGCTGCCGTCATGGCAACCATGCAGGGTTTTCATTATCTTTTATAGTAAAAGGACGAAATGGTTTTGCAACAGGCCATGGCGGTGTGTGGGGTTTGGGGGCACCCCCCCCAAATTTTTTTTTTAAACCTAGATGCTCTGAGATGCAATGTAGTGTATTCTGAGCTGCAATAAACAGACACATTTGGATTACAGTATGGTCCTTTTTTCCAATTTGGTTTCTCCTGGTACATTCAGAGTTTCACCAAAAGTTTCCAAATTATGACGATTTAGTAATTATAAGAGTTAGACAAGTACGTAAATAGCGTTACTCAAAAACAAAACAATGCTTCTTGTGCACTCATAACATGCATACAAATATACTCAACTGATTTATTAGTAGTAGCTCATAAAACACTTTCACTTTGGAGAATAATTAGAACAAACTAAATGCAAATAAATGTTTTTTAAATATCATACTTGAGTCAATTGTAACCGGCCGAAACATCAGAGTAGACGGTCATGGCAACACTGTCATGGCGATCATAGCGACCGTGACAACCATGGCGACCATGGCAACTATGACAACAATGGTGGCCATGGCAACAGTTACGACCATAGTCACGATGACCATAGCAACCATGGCAATGCTGGCGACCATGACGATGGTGAAAACCATGGCGACGATGACGACGATGATGACCGTGGTCGAGACTATAACCGCCGAGGCAACGACGACAATGTACCTGCTTTGTACGTGATGTGTTTCATCGCAAGGTTCTCGAGGTCAAACACGACAATTAGGCCATCGATCCTCCTTTGGTGCTGCAGGCAGAGAAAGAAAAACGCTATAGCGGTCAAACGCAGTCACGTATGCACTGGAGGTGTGACAGTAAAGTGGCGGTCAAGCATGTATGACGCGCAGCGGTCAACTGTGGTGACAGACAACGTCCATCCAACGCCGCCACGCACCGAATAAGAAACGCCCGTGACCCGTGACGACTCTCACGACTCATCGCGCAAAAAAATCCTTAGACCTCCCGACTTAGTCGCGCTGGTGATCCTCTGCGTTGCTATGACGACGGTGAATCACCATAAGTGTTGTCAGGGGGTACCGCCTGAGTGATTGGGCAGAGGGCACATAGAAGGAGATCACAACAACGATGGAGACGATAAAGATAGCGCTGTGCTGGCCAAAGATCAAGTGTCTCAAGGGGTCTAGCACCCCGACGGCATCGGTGTGGTGGGTTAGTCACACGTCGCCTCAGCTCACTCATGCGACCTCCTTCCCAATCTCGAACCCCTCTCTGCGCGATCCCCTCCCCACGCATGACCCCCTCCCCACGCGTGACCCCCTCCCTCTCCATGCGTGACTCCCTCCCTCTCCATGCGTGACTCCCTCCCCACACGCGTCCCCTCTCCACGAATGACCCCCTTTTCGGGCGACCTCCCCTCTCCACGTGTGACCCCTTCCTGTGTGCACCCTTCCCTCTCCTCACCCGACCACCCTCCCCATGCGCGACCCTATTCCCCCCTCCCGACCCCCCTCCCCGCGCGCCGGTGTCATTATGCCCGGGGGGGCGGAGGAGCTTAGGTTCTCCTCACGGCTGATGCAAGGCCTTGATGGGGAATCCGATGGTGTGGGATGAACGTAAGCTCTCTCTCGCGTTCGATTTAGGCATCCGTCGTGATCGACGCGTTGCTGACTGAGGAGAGGAGCCAGCCCGGCGATTTGGCGCTGACCGACGAGCAAGGCCACACCCAAATGAATTCTCGTTAATTGCTCGTTGTCGTCTAAGCCAAGCTGCGCAGCGGCAAGTCATTCGGACACTGACGTAAATTGCTATAATATATCTTAGCTATATATAATTATATACTATTGCTTAACAATACTTAGCTATATATAGCTTATATACAATAGCTATATATGCTTAGCAAAAAAATATGGGAAGGAAACTGCTGTGCCAACTGACTGACTCACTGTTATATGGAATATACCTGCAAATAGCCACGTAAAGATATACTCTGCGTATAGGTTAAGCTACAAAGTCTGATAGAGTGCTTGTCATTTTTCCACACAGATCGTGCATAGCGTGATCGATGTACCCAGTTTTTCAGAGATCATAGCCTGGTAAACCGAAAACCGCAGTTCAACCCTTGCTGATCCCAGGGCATTTCACAGCGACCTGAAATAAATTACTCGAGATTGAATTTTACTTTGAACCCTTTAGGAGTATATCATAGCCGTGAAAACGTACATACGCGCATGTATGTGAACACGTTCATACAAGTAGTACCAACCGTCATGGTTCCGGGCAGGTTAGATACGTACCTTCTTCGACTGTTCGCTGAACGTTCTATAGACTTTCTCCATGGTCACTATCATGCTCTTCAGAACGTCGGTCTTCGACGCTGAATGCACCAAGCCTGTGAAACGAGCGAGTGAAACGCCATCAGCAAAGAACGAAAGGTATTTGATGCCGGTCGGAAAACCGAATTCATCGGTTAATTGAAATCTCTCGACGCCGTGGAATTGGGATCCGGCCGGAATGAAACTGAATAGAATTCTTTCGATTTTGTCTGATCTGCGAGCGTATGATGAAAGTTTCCTCGCGTTGGGGTATTTGCATGCTTATCAGCTAGAATTTCTTAGAAATGGCCTTACCTTTGAGGTCAAGATCGAAGTAGTAGTACATAATAGGGTAACCCGACGAGTCGTCGCTTGCGCATCCGCGAGGAATTTTACGCGTGGCTCAGGCCGACCCTTTAACGCTACTTCCTGTAAGCAGTATTACATGACAGTGACGGTTGCATGACAGAACATCCACCACCATCGTTAACGTCCCCCCCCCATATAACATTAATAGACTGGTATACTATAAGGAAATGTTTGGACCATCAGAATGATCCGTGGTGGGGGGGGATACAGCACGCCCCGGTCCTCGTCTCTCTCTCTCTCTCTCTCTCTCTCTCTCTCTCTACTCTCTCTCTCTCTCTCTCTGCTCTCGTCTCTCATCTCTCTCTACCTCTCGCTAACTCTCTCATCTCTCTCTCTCTCTCTCTCTCTCTCTCTCTCTCCTCTGTCTCTCTCTCTCTCTCTCTCTTTCTCTGCTCTACTCTCTCTTCCTCTGCCTAGTTGCTCTGACTCTGCTCCTCTCTCTCTATCCTCTCCTCTCTTCTCTCTTCACTGCTATCTCCTGTCTCTGTCTCTGTCTCTGTCTCTCACTCTCTCTCTCTCTCTCATATTTCTCTCTCTCTGCTTCTCTGCTCTCTGCTCACTCTCTGCTCTCTCTCTCGAGGTGGCGGTGGCTAGGAGAGCAAGCGTAAACTGGTAGTTTACGCGTGTCTTTGTACGAGGCAACGATCATTTACTTTTATTCATTGCTTAGTGCGCCAATCACACCATTATAGTCAATACGTACGTGTACTTATTATATCAGATCAAAAATCTACGCTCCTCACAAATGTTTGCGCGTATCTTTTTTCCGCATTTTACCGTATATTTTGGCAGCGACTTTTTAGCATGGACTCATGGCTCCGGTAAAATGTAGATCAGCCTACACAAATCCGACCGCCCAGCTAAGAAAGTGCGTAGCGGTGACAGTGACTACGCTCCTGTGGCTCTGTAGCGGTTAATGAGCTGAAAACTGGCAAAACAGCAAGAGGGCTGGTGAAACATCTCATTAGTGCTTTCTACTCAGTAAGAGCGATAAAACGTATTTTTCTCACGAGTTTTTTTTTTCTTACGGCATCCAGCGCTAGCGAGGTCTCTCGGCTCGCTTCGCACAACATCCACTCATTTGAAACAGGCAGCCTGATAATTCCTACTGAGATTCAATAATTTATAATGGGCGTTTCATGCGCCAGCTTCCTCTATAAAATGATACACGTTGCGGGCATACAGAAGCTGCGTAAGATGGTGAGTATTCTCGTTATATAGTAAGAACGATCTCGAGGCTGCAAACGAGCTCATTGACCTTTCAGATTCCGCCACCTTCGCTTTCTTCTTCCTTTATAATAGGGGTGGGGAGTGCGGAACGGGTGGCGTCAAGATAGAATAAGTGTGATTGTTTTGTTGTTGCTATCGATCTCATTGTTAACTATGCGATTTTCGTTGTGGCAAGTTTGTCGCCGGCGTGTTTGCCTGGTTACTGCAGTCAGAAACGCGCGCCGCCTAGAAAAACGAGTAGGGTAGGGAGGCTCGCGGCTCACAAAATGACCTATTATATTGATATATAGTATATATAAAGTATAATATATATATATTATATTATTATGTATATATATATATATAGACTTATATATATACTAGTATTATATATATATATTATATTATTATGTATATATAT
>NW_014577258.1:539216-541034 GCF_000485595.1 Priapulus caudatus | reverse complement strand
ATATATATATATATATTATATATTTATATATCCACTTTCCATCCCGTGTGCACTGTTTCTTGCCTCCCTTCCCTATCATCTCCATACATCACTCACGCGCCACAATGTACAAAATAAATAATACACGATGAGCGATACACAATAAATAATATTCAATAAATAATATACAATACACAATTAACGATGCACAATGCACAATACACAACGCACAATACACAATTCAACCTTCTTGCAATACAGTAAACACCCGCATGAAAGAAACTGCATGCGGATTAAGAACCTCCAGGCTGAAATTGGACCAATAAAGCACCTAGTATATAAGAACCACTTCAGCCTGATAAATTAAGCAGGTTCTTATATGAAAAAAATACCGAAAATTAAGCTGTGTTATGTTACTGTGATGCAGTTATGCTGACAATGAATTATTGCCTGTAACTGTGACTGTCTACTATTAGTCAAATCAATTTTCACAGCATTTAACCTTTCATTGTGTTTAATATGATAAGTAAATTAAAGGTGATAAATAAATTAACTCAAATGAATTTAAACAAACATATAATTTCTAATATTATGCAGTTGGTTAATTAATTAGTGTCAATTATTCACTAACTAAAGGCAATTTTACCTAGATAATGTACACAATATCCCCCCCCCCCAAAAAAAAATAAAGAACCTCTTTAAGAACCTCTTCAGGCTGATTTCTCACTATGTATCATATATATATAAGAACCACTTCAGCCTGAAACAGAAAATCCCGGGTTCTTACTGTAAGCGATATATCCTAAATTACGGCCATGTTAATTGTAATCCGTATGAGGCCTCCCCATCTTTCCACAGAAAGACTATCTTAGATCATTTATTTACAATGTTTACTGATAGCCACGCACCCTTTTCTGGACGTTAGTAGTTAATCTCCCTCCCTACACACGTATAGTGCTTCCTAGCTATTCCCTCTAACTAGTAGCTTCCACCTGTCTCCTCACAGAAATAGCTTCTTCTAGCTATTCCCCAACACAAATAAGTTCTTCCACCGCGGCTACTTACATACATATCAGAAGTAGATAATAGGAAATTAATCCCTATTGTCTACTTCTGATACATATGCAGCTCTATCTTAGGCTTATGTAAGCTTCTCAGTGATCCATCCCCACCCCACCCCACCACAACTGCATTCATCAGCTTGCATGGCCTAGGTGTCCCATCACACATATACAGCCCCTCCTAGCTATTCCCTGATATATACAGCCTCTCCTGTACATTCCCTCCCTCACACACACACAGCTGTACTTAGCTGCCTCTCTGTTCACAGCCCGCTCTTACCGACTGCACCCCCCCTCCTGCCCGCACGCACACTCATAGCTCATTTGCGGTGCCTACCACCCCTTCAGCCACACATTACCCGTGCGCAGCGTCCAGCATGAAACCCACAATGGATCAATGCACTTCGCGCGAGGGCCCATTCTAGGCGCTCAAGACCCCAGATGTCCGAAAAATCGATTCGTCAAATTTACATTGCTGCGCCTGCGTGTGCTGGTGGCCGCTCACTTCCACACGCGCGCGCGCACACAGCCACACGCACGCGCGCGCGCGCAGGCGGGCGAGCGCGGCATCTTATTTAATCAAGACAAGATCACTTAGATGGCGAGCACCTACTCCACGGTGAGGCTGGTAAACGCTGTAGAGCCTGCCACCCGGAGAGCGCACGAGAGAGAGAGAGAGAGAGAGAGATAGATGGAGAGAGAAAGAGAGAGGGAGGAAGAGGAGAGAGATAGACAGAGAGAGATGGGGAAAGTAAGCGAAAAGGAAAGAGAATGAGGG
>NW_014577258.1:534557-539191 GCF_000485595.1 Priapulus caudatus | reverse complement strand
AAGATATGAAAGCTCAGAGAAGACACTGTCTCGAAAGCAAGATATGAAAGCTCAGAGAAGACACTGTCTCGAAAGCAAGATATGAAAGCTCAGAAGGGACGTTGTCTCGAAAGCGAGACATGTGAGTCCAGAGAAGGCGCTGTCTCGAATGCTAAAAGATATCTCCATCCTCTGAGATGCTCTCGTCAGCGAAAAACGGCGATAAATTTCCATTTAGATTTATATCAGTTTCGCGTTCTCGCCTGGATGACACGCAGAGCGGCCGGTGCTCGCGTCGCCTCACTGAAGCCCCGTGCAGTACGGATCGCTGCAAGTCACACGCGGTGCATGCTAGGTGGGTGATGCGTGAGTGACCCCTTCTCCACGACGTGGGGCAGGGTTAGAATTATGGTTAGGGTTAGGGTTAGGAATAGGGCCAGGCTTAGGCTTAGACTTATGGTTAGGATTAGAGTTAGGATTTGGGTTAGGATTTGTATTTGGGTTTGGGTTAGGGTTAGGGTAATAGGGTTAGAATTTGGATTAGGGTTACTGTTAGGGTTAGGGTTTAGCGTTAGGGTTATATTAGGGGCTAGGGGTAGTGTTAGGGTTAGGGTTAGGGTTAGGGTTAGGGCTAGTGCCAGGATTTAGGTCTGTTTTCTTCCCAAGTGTCACGCCAGCAAACCGACGGTTTGACAACACGGGTCAGAGGCTGTCGCTTGAACAAACTGCGCAGAAGAGTCAGCCAGAGAGACTATGAAGAGCGTGACACTGTTCGTGGGCATGAGCGATGACGTGAATGAACGATCGCGAACAAGCGGCTTGCGTAACCGATGGCCTCACCCTCATCCATCAGCGGGGTTCAGGTGCCGGATCACCCATGGAGATAAGCAATTATTATTTACCTACATCATCTTGCATGGATGCATATATCGAAACGGTCCGGATTCGTACAGGTCATGCGAATTTAGCAGAAATCCGTCGGGCAATATGGCTGAGGCTGCCGATCGAGAAAGGTCTTCTATATTGCAGACCACGTACAGTAGAAATCAAAACAGCCCGAATTGGCTGGGTTCGAAGGATATTCGAGTTTGTTCAAAAGAATTTCGATATTCGAGGATCGCACGCATGCACGCACACGCACACGCGTGCACACGATTTCTGAAGTGAAGAAAACCCACCAGCAATAACGTATGAAGGCCAGAAGCAATATCGTTTGTGCAAACTCGCTATTTGGAAGCAGAAGGATTTTGCTGGCGGATCAACCTGACAGGCGTGCGATGAGTCACAATCTACAGCCATAATAAGAATAAATTTCATTAATTCTGCACTATTTTGAGGCTCCGCTTGCCTGGAATTTCGCTTATTCAAATTATTATTTATACGCCGGTTTATTGGACTTTTACTGTACACATATTACTTTCCTAATACTGGCCTGGCTAAGAAAATTGCATTTGATTAAGCCAGTATTCTCTTGAATTCAACCAATATTAAAATACAGCAAAAATGAAGCAACTATAGCGCAGTGCTGCACCCTTCTAGCACTATTCATGGCTGCACACATCCTACCGCCAGGTGGAGTTTGACACATCCTACCACCAGGTGGAGTTTGACACATCCTACCACCAGATGGAGTTTGATACATCCTACTACCACATGGAGCTTCACACATCGGGTGGAGTTCATCCTAGCACTAAAAAAGGCTTAACACACATAGTAAAAGTTTGATAATAAGAGCTCACCTTCGCGCTCGTGCTTTTAAAGATGAAACTGTACACACCTTTATACATGTACACGCCACACGGGTGATACAGGCACTCCCCACCTCACCAGTAACACTCTCCCGGCCCACACCCCACCCCATGCCCACGATCACGGCTCCACCCCCGCCTACACCACAACCCCTGTCTCCGCTCTTGCCCCAATCAGCCCACGCCACATGCGTCCACTTACGTCCCCAGCCCGCCTACACCACAACAACTGCCTCCACTATCACCCAAACCTGCCTATGCCCCCTGCCTCCGTTCACGCCGCACCCCCGCCTACACCCCCAGAACAAAAGCGACAGAAAAAGAGAGTGAGAGGGGAGAGTGCAGAGGTAGATGAAGACCTAGGAAAACAAAACCCAGAACCTACCTCGGGCACTTTGAATTCTTCGAGGATTTTTTCCGTTCCAAACTGTCGTCTCCAAACAACATCCTGCAAGAGAGAATACCGACATTCGATTCAGTCGCCCTGCGCCTGCTTGACATTTGCGATATCTCTACAACCGATTAGGCGCCGATGTTTGCATGAGCTTACGTGCAGCCGCTGCTACCGCAGTAAGTGAATGACAGTGCTAATGTGCAACCGAAGGGCAAGTGAGTATAAGTGAAGGACACTGGTACCGTTGCAGTTCAAAAGCGTTGTCTACCGCCAGACGACAGAACATCTACAGAAGTCTACAGTTTTGAGTTTTGTCTTGTGAGTTAAACAAGAGCATTTAAAAAAAAAAATTGCATTCGATGAAATTTTTTTACAATGGAATTTAGAGACACAGTTACACGTATGTGCAACAACACACAAGTTATTTGAGTATGGTGAGTGCGGGGCGAAATTGCAGACTTCGAAAACCACAAGTTCGGCAACCGCAGCATGGCTTCACATCTGTCAAGAAGCCATCGGTTACACACAGCATCTTCCTCATCTTCTACACTTACGTTTCTCAGCATCACTTCGGATCGCTTCTCATCAAAGTCTCTCGCTGCGCGTGACAGCGAATGGAAAAAATGAAAAGAGAAATGCACTTTGTACTCGCCGATACAGACAGGCCGTACAAATGCGTTATGGCATATCGATTAAGGGTGGAAATTAACTTTTGATCAGGGGATCTCAGCGGATTCCCTACCCGCGAAAAGAGAGACTCCATGCAGCAAAATGAGAAAGTGCACCTCCTATGATTTCTTGTTTCCACAACCATGGCGACACGGTAAAATCGTGTCCAGCTAGAATTGGTTTTCTGTCTCCTAGAACTTACAGTTTCTTCAATTATACGCGACTCTAACATACAGCTATCTGTACGTAATCTGCA
Source organism: Priapulus caudatus (assembly GCF_000485595.1). NCBI lineage: Eukaryota > Metazoa > Priapulida > Priapulimorpha > Priapulimorphida > Priapulidae > Priapulus > Priapulus caudatus. Next base: position 536,145 of record NW_014577258.1, on the reverse strand, counting down.
CGCCTATCTATTGACTCATTAGCTGCGACACATCCTGGGTCCAGTTACTGAGAAATGAGAAAACACAGCACTGGATTATTTGGCTTATGATTCACTATCAATTGTAATTATTTTATCATTTTGGCCACCACCCAAGATCCTTTCTCCCACCACGAAGTATGTGCAACTGCTAACATGAATGTAAAACACACACAGTTACCAAGAACATATATACTGTTCACATAAACGATGAGCATGTACTAGCATTGTAATGTAGCTGCATGGAAGTGTGGTATATACAGGGTTCATAGTAGTAAGACACATGTTGAAATAAGGACTTATAAGACCCTTTCTGGATGCCAAAATAATATTTTTTACGCGATTTCTGATAGATCACCGACTATTAAAGTACACTAATAATATTTATATACACAATTGCACAGCAGATTTAATTATTCCGTATTATATATACAACAATTCTTACTCTAAGTCGAGAACAGTAAGTCGAAAAATAAGGACTATAGTCTATTAAGTACTTTTCTAAGATTTCACCAAAAATAAGTACTAATAAGGGCCCTTATTCAATTTTTGGCAAAATAAGTACTTATAATACTTTGGAAGACCCGCTACGAACCCTGGTATATATATCCAGAAACCAATTCAGAAAACAAGACGCACTAGTAGTAGGCACTGCCTTGTCGTAATTAGCAGCATGCGCGTTAATGCAATTAGCAGTCGTTGTCATCAAGGTCGACAGGAGACAAGACTATGAGACAGACACGGCAGGCCTGATCGCCACCTCCTAACCAGAAAGTAAGAATGGAAACGATAGATGTAAGACCATTGCCCATCATCTAATGACCAATGATATATATATTATTGCATATCGCATCATTGTCTGAGTGGAGGCGCGCTCGATGCATCGAGCGTCATCTGACACCACAAACGAGGAATCGCCTGCTGGTAGCCTGCGCGCGAGAACCAGCCACTCCCCTGCCTCTCTGCGCTCACACCAGCATATCACGGCCGCCGCCGCAATAAGGGCCTGTAATCGTTCTCCGATGCACCCGGCAGATAGTGTGCTCGATATGATATGACTACAGGACTTAGGATATGACTACTAGGCACTCTAAAAAAAATACCCTACGCGCTAACGTAAAAAAAAAAAATCAAATTAAATAAAGTGCCTAAGTAGTCCATATCATATCGAACCTTCATGCCTTCTGCGTCTCCGATGCGAAATAGATTGAGGGAATCAATAGGGCTCAGCCCGGACGCGGCGTTGAGCACGTCGCCCGCGAGATGCAGAGTCGTGCTCGCATTCACGCAGCATTTCCGCGATGTGCTCAGGCCGACCCATGTACGCTACTTCTGTAGCAGTATTACATGACCAGTCACGGTTGCGGATGACAGAACATCCCCCCATGTTAACTCCCCCCCCCCATATACATTATAGACTGTATACTAAAGAATGTTTGCCATCGATGATCGTGGTGGGGGTGGGGAGAGTACACGGCCCGGTCTCCCCTCTCTCTTTTCTCTCTCTCTCTCGTACTCTCTCTCTCTCTCTCTCTTCTCTCTCTCTACTCTCTCTCTCTCTCTCTCTCTC
>NW_014577258.1:530656-531180 GCF_000485595.1 Priapulus caudatus | reverse complement strand
GAGAGAGAGAGAGAGAGAGAGAGAGAGAGAGAGAGAGAGAGAGAGAGAGAGAGAGTTGGAGAGGGTGTGTGCGCATCGGTTAGTAAAGACGAAAACACTGTCACTACCGCCTAGAGGCGTGTTACCGCCGATAAAGACGTCTCAAGACTGAAGCGTTCAACGGCCGGTAGAGACACTGCCTCAACAATGAGACATGTGACCTGCTTCATGTTGAGACGCATGATCCCAGCAGAGACACTCTCCACAGTCTAAAGAGTGAGGCGTGTGACTGCCAAGAAGAGGCGCTGTCTCGAAAGCGAGACACGTGAGGCCAGGGGGGACGTTGTCTCGAAGCGAAACATATAACGCCAGAGATTAGGCTGTCTCGAAAGTGAGACACATGAGCCCAGAGGGGATGCTGTCTTGCAGGCGAGACACGAGATCTCAGAGGGAATGCTGTCTCGAAAGCAAGATATGAAAGCTCAGAGAATACACTGTCTCGAAAGCAAGATATGAAAGCTCAGAAGGGACACTGTCTCGAAAGC
>NW_014577258.1:521986-530646 GCF_000485595.1 Priapulus caudatus | reverse complement strand
CTGCTGCTGCTGCTGCTGCTGCTGCTGGCACGCGCACGGTACACATGCATAATGAATGCTCGCCTCGCGCACGACAACGACGCGGCCCTGTCGCCCACTTAACTACGATTTATACTTAAGTAGTCGCACACATCCACGCAAGCCTGTAGCGGAGAGTGAGCGCGCAGCAATACGCTCACACAGACCTCATCATAGATCCATGCATCGATGCACAGCGAGTTATAGCCAGACGTACACTCAGCTGAACATGTTCGCTAGCACTTAACGCTATTACGCATTATATTTATATCATATCATATATATATATATATATCAGAGTTCTCCAAGCTTTTAAATTATAGCATGGGGTGGTACTCAGCGCTAGGTGGAATTTTTTGAATTGTAGAAGCTCTGAGATGCAATCTGGGACACTCTGTGGAAAATTCAAAATAATTAATGGAATAAAAATACCAAAATGTAGGGGTGAACTTGCTGGTTTGCAATTAAAATTAATTTTGGTATAGGGGATATATGTATAGGGGAAAATATCTGCTGACAATCCGTTGTAATAATATCGACGTCGCAGGACAATTAACACAGTACAGGGGAGTCACTGGTGACATGCACACGACGTCGACGCACTGTTACTCGCTTAAAGTATATAATGACTAGTAGGTCTCAGGGGAGAGATAGTGAATATGTAGCGTTGAATATACGTTCGTAGACTGTAGACCGCAGATAGTCGGAGTAACGAGTGATGTAAACGGTAAACAACACTTATAACTTTATTGTAACCACAGATCAAAACGATGCACATGCACATACCCGTCAGCAATACGTCGGTGTCTCCCCTTCTACCCGAAAACCCTCTCCTTTTATCTGTCTCTCTCGACCTCGCCACGTTGTCGCGCTTATTGTCGAAGGTCGTTGTACCCCGGCCGTGTCGCGATCACCTGTCATTAAGGTCCTCCCTTAATGACAACTGGCCGGCGAACTCGGGGCGTCCTCGGTCGGTGACCGTCTTCTATCAATGCTAATTTATTTAGGGCCCCTAAGCATGTGGTTAGTACGCCACTGCTGCACTGTGCCATTGCCAAAAGCTTAGTGCATGCTTCAGAACTTATTAAAGTCGGGTAGTTTTTTTTATTCAACGTGGCAGATCTGTAATGTTACACCCGAACTATGAGAGTGCTAAGCCAAAGTCGCCAACTACAGACGTACATATCTCTCATTCCAGAGACGTATGTTTGAGCAGGGAAATAGAGGCAGTCGTGTGGAATCGGCTCAGTCTGGGTCAAGGCTCTAATGCCACCAGTCTTGCTTGCCTGTCAATATCCATCAAATATGTTTGCACCACATTCAGATTATAATATGATCCTAGGAAGACCAGAGTCCACATTAATGGTAGGCCGCCCTTGACCGATTTCTCTATCGACATGACCTGACAGCCGTCGCAAACTGAGATAACGCTATTTAAATTTGTCATTTTACCTTGCAGCTGAACGCGATCGCACGCATCCAGTGCTGTATATTATTGAATACGTTTTAACTGGAGCGGGTAGAATCGTACGGGGTAAATAACCAGCTGCTTTAAACTGTTAGACTGTGTTAGACTGAACAAAAACACGAACGCAATCTTTTTGCTGGATATCGATCAAGAACGATACGAAGACAGTAGTCTCGCGAGGCACAGCGAGGCAGAAGAATAGCAACAACAGTCGCGTTTGGCGTCGTAAACTCCACAGAAATGTATATCAGCAGCCTTCGGCATATCTTTGAGCAATTAAAGTTCATTAGTCTTCTATAAATACCCTCGCATATATAGTAGTGTAGACACATGTTGCATGTAAAGCATTTATACAGCGCCTTGGTGAAACATCATTTTTATCAATGACTGAAGATGCACATGCACTCACGCACCACGCGCGAGCGCGCACCCACTCTCACACACGCGCCCGGGCACACGCACGCACTCACACCATGCATGCACACACGCACTTCCACCACGCACGCACGCTGACACAAAAGTATATATATATATATAAGCAGGCCCAGGAGTTGACCGGGCCTAGCTGGTTATTAAGTATAGAAACATATATGCACGTCGAAAATTAACATTCAAAAGATTCTTGCCTTTACCGTTATATTAGTATCTTGATTAATTATTCATTACTTTTCATTTAGGTTTTGCATATCAGAAGAAACTATAAATAATTAACATGGGCAGAGTATAATTACCTTACAGTTTCAATACAGCAGGCTTACATAGATTTTCGATAGGTCTCCACACAGACGCCCATACGCACCCACCCACGCACGCATGAACGCACACACGCGCGCGCGCGCACACGCACACACACGCGCGCGCGCGCACACACACACACACACACACACACACACACACACACACACACACGCACGCACGCACGCACGCGCGCGCGCACGCACGCACAAATATTATCAGGAGTAATTTTTTATAGTTGACTAAGTTGTTATATTTTGACAATTTTTTATATTTGACAATTTGTCATTATTAGCTCCTGATATTATATATATATATATATTTGCAGAAAAAGAGAGCCAGATAGAAAGAGATAAAGAGAGAACGAGCACGAGATAGGGGAGAGAAGAAAAAGAGAGGAAAGAAGAGATAAGGGGAGAAGAGAGGGGAGAGAGAGAGAGAGAGAGAAGAGAGAGAGAGAGAGAGAGCGTGGGGGATGATAACAGGGAGAGCAACGATGCAGAACTGGAGGATAGAGGGGGAGGCGACCAAGAGTGAAGAAGAGAGAGAGAGAAATAGAGAGTAGAGAGAGACGGAGAGAAGAGAAGTACATTGGCCCGAAATCTATTACATGGAATCTGATCACACATTTCATCCGTTAAAAATATGTAAGGCATGTAAACATTTATATGTCCATTTGTCTCTACTATACCTATCAATACAGTAACAATCTAGGGCTGTCAACCGGCATGTATATCGTTGAACAAACCATGCACCGAACCCGTGTAGGACACTATGTATTGATGCGCTTACTTTACTTTAACTCATTATGCCATGATGTGATTCAACAAAAAGTTAAGCAGTAAATCTCACAAAACACAAGTCAACAATATTCGTGTGGACATAAATGGGCAAGTAACTTAAGTTTCCACGAAGGCTCATGTTGGTGTTGATTATTTAGTATTTATACTAATTACTTAATCTTACGCATACCCTAACGCATTCCTGTTATCTCTTCTACCTTTTAATTATTAATTTTCACATTTATTATTCACCATATATTACTCGACAACAACTTCACTTAGCATTTGATAAGTTTGCATAATATTTGCAAGCAGACTTCACTTTTAGGAAGTCGTAAGCTTGTCCATGATAAAAATGATGCCATAATTTATTCTGGCGAGTATCTCTGCAACTAATAATTAAAGTGTGCCTGCCAAAATTCCTGCATACCATGCAATGGCAATATAAGCGTGTTTGATATTGCTAACATCCTGAGAGAGAAATCCTTTCGTTAGTTTTCTACCTACTCAAATATATATTTCCCTCGATCTATCTAAAAATAATATCTCAGCCACAAAATACATCAACGAAAGCTAGTAGGATATAACTGTAGAGTGAACACTAATTGATTGTATGAGTGTAACAGCATTAATAATTCCTTACCAAGATAATCTATTATTGATAATAGAATGATGCAATAGCGTGCAATCAAAATCGCAAGATGCTATAGGTGGATTGATCATTTGCTGCATACCTCCATACGTGTAAGCATATCAAATTTATGTTGTTAACAATGTATCCTGGAGTGCACCATTAACGAAATTGCTGAATAATCATATTGATGGGCTAATTTGATATTATTTAACACCAAATCAAAGATGCTCGCCATTATAGCAATGCACAGTTTGTATATCATACTTGTTTCTCGTCTTTCCTTCAAGAACGACTGCTACAGAGACTCAACTGACCAGTTGGTGCTGCACATCCCAAGTCGTAGTGGCCAATGCATACACCAACTTTAACTATGTTAGACAATTTGTATATACTACAAACACATAAATTTCTGTGATGCTATCAAATTGATATATATAAGATAATCAACAGACTTTATGGCATTAAAATTCCTTTGTAAAATCTGTCTTTACACTGCTAAAATGAAGGTACATACACGTCTGCTAACACGCTGTGAAGAGATTGTAAATAGTCTTACACCTATCACAATCGAGAGTTTCCCTCATTGACAACCTACATACAGAATAAAGAACACTTATCCACAACATCGCAATCATAATGAATACTGCCATATATATATTAGATATATATAATATATATATATATAATAATATATATATATATATATTACACAAGTACTTTTTTAATTAGTAAATAAAGAAGTGTTTCACTGCAAAGACCTGCACAGTACATTATTAGCCTGACCAAGGCTGCCACTCTGATTTATAAATTTTATATAGGCCGTGCTACGCACCGTTCCGAACGAGGAGCCGCTAACGGCTAGGCCGGACATCCATCTCACGACAGTGATTTTGCGACACGTACACGCATGATTGCCAACGGGATGCTTCTGCTGATTGGCCAAGCTGTGTGTGTGTGCCGATGAGAGAGAGAGAGAGAGAGAGAGAGAGATGAGAGAGAGAGAGAGAGAGAGAGAGAAGAAGGGAATATGTGTATGTTTGTGTAATGCTGAGAGAGAAAGAGAGAGAGAGAGTAGAGAGAGAGAGCTAGAGTGTGTGTGTGTGTGGTGTGTGTGTTTGTGTGTGTGTGCGCTGTGCTTTGTGTGTGTGGTGTGTGTGTGTTAAGAGAGAGAAAGAAGAGAGGCGAACAAGAGAGGAGAGAGAGAGAGAGAGAGAGAGAGAGAGAGAAGAGAGAGAATGAGAGGAGAGAGAGAGAGAGGGAAAGACAGAGAGAGCAGAGAGAGGAGAAGGAGAAGACTAGAGCGCTAGAGCGTGTGTGTTTGTGTGATAGAGAGAGAGAGAGAGAGAGACACGAAGAGAGAGAGGAAGAGAGAGATGGCAGAGAGAGAGAAGGCTGAGAGAGAAGAGGGAGAGAGAAGAGAGAGAGATGAGAGAGAGAGAGAAAGCGCTGTTGCGTGTGTGTGTGTGAAAGAGAGAGAGAGAGAGAGCGAGAACAGGACGGATGAAAGGATAGACGAGCAGCAGTGCATATATTTTTATTTACGGACCAATTCAGCGAAGCAGTCCCGTTGCGGCAATCATGCGTACGCAAGTCCGCGCGGATCACTGTGGAGTGGATTCCGATGCCGTTATCGGAGCTCACCCGTTTCTTCCGTCGCGCAGAAATTATAAATGCTCATATATTCTCTTGCCTGTGCATATGAAGCCTACTCGTACTCTGCTATGCTATGCAGCGCTACCATGGTAACAACATGAACTAAGTGTTGCCGCAAAAGCCAAGTAGCCCCGATTCTGTAACGGATTGAAACTGAACCTATCAACGCGTGAACAATTATGGCAATTACGATCGTGTGTACTTTACTCCCCATGGTAAGTCACGTACCCCTTCCAGTATGGACTCCTGGATTATCGTCCAAGTAGCCGACATAACTCACTCATGCTTTCCAAGAGAAATATTAGAGAAACTCAGCCTGAAGTCCTCTGGCTCCGCTTTTCCCACCACTAATCGCTTCCCCACAATCGCCCCATGTCGGTAGCGCTTACAACCTAACAAGTTTTGTGATTGGGTGACATATAATTGACGCGTCACTGTGCTCACCGATATCGTGATTCGCCTGACAAGGTAACGTGTTTGCCAGGAGGTGTATCTGCTCTATCAAGGTAAGCACAGAAAATGGGAAGAAATTGCAAATCTTAGCATTTTTGTCGTTCGACATGCAAATGAATCGTACTCATTGACAACTTTTGTGTGGTATCAAATGTCGTCAAACAAAGCCGGAGCGCGTAAAAGTTCGGACTAAAAGCCTGTAATTTGTAAACACAATTAGACCAAATTACAGATGTAACACATGATAGTGAATGTACAGACTACAACTCAAAGTGCGCAAATCCACTATCTGCGCACCTTAGATCACGCAGTGAATGCAGCAGACTCCGTATATCAGAGAAGTGATGCAAAACCTTAACCCTAACCCTACCGTAAGGCCATGAGAAGAAAATGCCGGTTTATACCGTCCACGCCCGCATGCCCCTTTAGTCCCGCCGCTGCGCTAAAAAAGTCATTATTCTACAAAAATGCATTATTTGGAAAAAAAATCCTCACGAAACATAATAGACTAATCCCCAAGGCTGTACTTAGCGCCTAAAAATCAGGCAATCTGATTTGTCTTATTGACAAGCTGGCAGTCCGGATTGTAATGCCACTTTTCTAAAACCAGCTAACATATATCAGGGCGCCGGAATACAAGATTGTCGAAAAAACCCTAAGATGACGACTTCAAACCGACAATTCCCGAACGTGAAAAATTAAGAAAAATTTCCAGCCTAAAAAAATAAAATAATGAATAATAAAGAGGGGCGGCTGAATTGTTTATATGCCTGTACTGTATTTCAATGTAATTGTCACCTGAAAAATTAAAATATGAATTAATGAATATGAAAAAAAGCCTCATCAGGCTTTTTTAAAATTCCTGTTGGACGAATCCGGATTTCTTCATTCTCATGGCCTAAGTCATAAAGTATAACCTTACTTCGCTTAGGCATCACCAAAGTGTGTTAGGGTGTAGGATTAGTGGTTGGGCTCTAGGTAGGGTTAGGGTTTTTCATCATTCTTGATATAACGGAAAATTCTGTGCATTAGTTATGATACACAGAAATCTGTGGCATACACTTTCGCTGATAACCTAAGGTGCCTAAAGTGGATTTGCACCAACTCAACTAGGGCCGCCTACAACTCAACTAAACTTACCAAGTACAACTTAGAACGTAATACTAGTTAGTAGTATACTACAGTACTCAGTCAACTCTCGCACTGGGCAAGACAGAGGGAATAAATGTTAAACGATGTCGATCAATGCCAACGTTGCAAGAGACACGCTATAATACGTATATATACGAAGCTGCTATATGCCCGGCAGCGGGCCGGTTTTGTGATTTTGCTACATGCCCAGCAGTCTTCCTTAATTTTGGTGATTCCCAAGTAAACAGTGTACTACGATCCAAAGTATTCCTAACAAATTTTGTTTAGAAATGTAAGTGAACTTGTATATTCTAACTAGCATCCAATTCTCCTAGCTTCGAGATCACTGAGGCGAACGAACATCGCAATCGACACTTAGAAAATATCGACGGCTTGCCGGGCCAACGGTCTTTGATTTCCTAAATCCGCAGTAGTTTTAATTTTCTGTTGATTTCTCAAGTAAACAGGGGTTAGGTGTTTAGGGTGCCGCTGCCGCATATACCTGCATGCAGATATTTAAATAGGAGATTTAGATCATTTCGTTATTGATATTGTCCTGTTAAGAAGAACGTAGGCGTAGATACGTAACTAGAATAGACACACTCTCTGCGCAACCAAACTTGAAGTTGAAGTTGTACAATGCAGCAACCTTCATACGTTTTGAAAGCCCGGTATCTATAGTTTGCCATGTGTGCTAACGAAATCGCGGGTGCTATACTAGGATTGGGCCTTGTACAATTATTCATTTTAGCATGCATGTATTTCCTATACTACTCAAAATATAGTTTGGCCAGATACATGTTTTGTGGCGAGGCCCTTGGAAAATTGCAGGTAATTTCTAATAACATTGGAAGTTAAACTTTCTCACCTCACTCTCGCCCCGCGTTTCGTCCGTGAACAGTTGTGCTGGTGCAGGGGATGCTGCACGTTCCGCATCGCTTGCAACAGCATGCTCGGCCATTCAAGACATTGCTCGTCCCCCGGTAAGATCCAGCACATCCTGTGCACGGCAACCTGTGCACGAAGAATCGTAGCACTACCTGAAGACGTTTTGGCCAGTGACCTGTGCAACGGTGCGGGAGACTTCGACGAGGCACAGCCTAGATCTCTGAGCTTGATATTTGTAGAGGGAAGCAACAGCGTAGCTCGTGGTACTGCCCCGTAGAGTTACAGGGATAGTAGACTCTAGATTTTTACTGGCATACAACTGTACTTACTGAATAACAAATCGCTATACCGCACACGATTTGTTACCGAGATACCAATTTAATCGTGTATATATTAATTACAACATCACGCAGCAAATTTGAACGGCGCCTATGACTACCCCGACCGTGCTGCCACCCTGAAAAGTTGCGCATTTGCAATCTCTATTTGCACCGTTACAGACCGAGGGCTACATCACAAAGGTGCAATTATATTATACCTAAATGCTGATTAACCGAACTGATGTTTACTTAGGACAAATTTATCCCATAATATAACGTGAAACTATATGTCATTTTATAAGATATTAGAATCCTTCTGCTTTTTCAAATATAACCTAAGAAACACCTTCGTCTGCTAGCCCTATGCTGAAAAAGTTCGTTTGCGCACTTATCAGATGGCGGCGCTTTGAGTGACGCCACCGTCGTTGTAATCAACACTGTAGTCGTTAGTTTTAAAACATTTTTCATAATATTTCTAAATGGTGATTAAACAATGAAAACTTTTTATGCTATCGTAATTTTAACAGCTAAATTACTGAAATAACCTAGAGAAACCTAGAGAAACGACTCATTTAAGA
>NW_014577258.1:520661-521976 GCF_000485595.1 Priapulus caudatus | reverse complement strand
TAATATCCGTATGTCGAACCGTCACCAATCGCGTAATATAAAATGTACGATAGTTAAAAGAAATGGCGTATAATATTAAAAAGTTATTAAGAGGCTAATTTATTTAGGGCCCCTAAGCATGTGGTTAGTGGTCGATAGAGCTGTCCCCTGTCCCTTTCGTTGATTACCTAGGCGGTGTGTGAAATAATAGTTTTCGGGGATCCCACGGTCCTACAAATATAGAAATAAGTTGTGAATATAGAAATCAGTTAACCCTAACCCTAACCCTAGCCCTAACCCTAATCTTAACCCTAATTCTAAAATAAAACAAAATTAATAATAAATAAAATAAATAAGAGACAAAATTAGCCAATCAAAGCCGTCCCCTAGCGGATCACTATCTCTCCCCTGTGCAAAATTCTATAATATCGTCAATATTCTTTATACAATAACCCGCCACCACGACCACGACCACCACCCATCGTTACCGTATGTTTACGAAATATATGATATCAGATGCATCTTTATCTGTGGGAAGCTAGTCAACACGTTATATATGCTTAACCCTGCTATATGTGGGAAAATATAAGACCTGACATGCAGTACAACTTGGTTTCTAGAAGTGCACGAATACAGTGGTCCTCGTTTTATCAGGCCTGGGATAAAAGGCCGCACCGCTTAAGCGACATGTCTTAAACACACACATGTGTTAAACATGTGTCTTGACATGTGTTAGGAAAACACTCATTACGCACGATGTTACGTTGTGTTTTCACCGCTTAATCGGGACCACCGCTTAATCGAAACATTCTTATTTCCGACTTATCCTGATATTCAAAGCAGGGAGAACTGCACTTATTGAGGAAACAACATTAGGAGTACGCAATGTAACGAGTCAGCTATTGGAAGCAGAGGGTTTAATAAATTAATTAATAACATATACTTCATATGAAATACGTTATACGTAATGAAATACGTAATAGTAATAGTAATTTACGAAAAACAACATATATACCTCTCAACCATCTCAGATAGAAATTGTTGTCCCAGTGCGGCCTGGCGATATCTTGCACTTTCTGTTTGAACTGTAACGTAAGAGAGAGATGCGCATTTAGTTTAATTACTATAGTTCAAGGGTCGAATTCTAAGTATTTCGTATATTAGCGCACGCCAATTTGTATTTATTGCCACTTGTTCAACAAGAAATTATAGAACAAGAAACTAACAAAGAAAACATTTCTTTCCTAGAAGAGTTGCACATGGAAGGACATGGAGGAAGGACATGCACTCTTTAATAAGACTTTTTTTATGTAGAGCAAAGAGGAGCACGGGTAAG
>NW_014577258.1:515708-520651 GCF_000485595.1 Priapulus caudatus | reverse complement strand
GGAATCTGATCACACATTTCATCCGTTAAAAATATGTAGGGCATGTAAACATTTATATGTCAGTTGTCTCTACTAACCTTATCAATACATAAAATATAGGGCTGTACCCGGGCATGTATATCCGTTTGAACAAACCATCACAGAACCCGTGTAGGACACTATGTATAGATGCGCTTTCTTTACTCCATTATCATGATGGTGATCACATAAAAAGTGTAAGCAGTAAATACTCACAAAACACAGTCAACAATATTCGTGTGGACATAAATGGGCAAGTAACTTAGTGTATCCACGAAGCTCAATGTTGGTTTTGATTATTTAGTATTTATATATATTGATTTAATCTTACGCATCACATACGCATTTCCCTGTTATTCTTCTACTTTTAATTATTAATTTTCACATTCATTATTCACCATAATACTCAACGACAACTTCACTTAGCATTTGATAATGTTTGATAATATTTGACAGCAACTTCACTTGTTAGAAGTTCGAAGACTTGTCCATATAAAAAATGATGCATAATTGATTCTGCGAGTATCTCTGCAACTAATAATTAAAGTGTGTGCAAAATTCCTGCATACATCAATGGCATAACGTGTGATATTGCTTACATCCTGAGAGTGAGAAATCCTTGTCGTAGTTTCACCTACCAAATATATAGTTCCCTCGATCTATATTAAAAATAATATCTAGCCACAAATAATTCAAGAAAGCTAGTAGGAGTATTAACTGTAGAGTGAACACTATTGATTGTATGAGTGTACAGCAATTAATGAATTTCCTTACCAAGATAATGCTATTATTGATAATAGAATGATGAAATAGCGTGCAATCAAATCGCAAGGATGCTATAGTGATTGATCATTTGCTGCATACCTCATGTGTAACATACAAATTTATTATGTTAACAATGTATCCTGGATTGCACCACTTACGAAATTGCTGAAATCATTATTGATTGGGCTAATTTGATATAGTTAACACCAATCAGAAGATGCTCCATTATAGCAAGCACAGTTTGTATATATACTTGTTTCTCGTCTTTTCCTTCAAGAAACGACTGGCTACTAGGAACTCAACTGACCAGTTGGTGCTGCAGCATCCCAAGTCGTAGTGCCAATGCATACACCCACCTTTAACTATGTTAGACAATTTTGTATATACTACAAACACATAATTTCTGTGATCTATCAAATTGATATATTATAAGATAATCACACTTTAGGCATAAAATTTCCTTTGTAACTCTTCTTTACACTCTAAAAATAAGGTACATCACGTCTGCTAACACCTGTGAAGAGATTGTAAATAGTCTTACACCTATCACAATCGAAGTTCCCCATTGACAGACACGTACATACAGAAGTAAATAACACTTTATCCACAACATCCAATATAATGAATACTGCGCATATATATATATATATATATATATATATATATATATATTATATATATATATTATTTATATTATATTATATTAGATGCTATCAGAAAGCTAGACAGTCTATCACAGAACAGACATGCGGATGTATCGACACGCAGTCAACGATGACGAGTACAATGACCCGCAGTCAGAAACGAGGAAAGAGTGCATGCGGGCTCTCACACTAGTGCATAAAATTACTAACGTCACTTATAACCTACATCTACATACAGTGTTCTGTCCGTGGAAAATTTAGCGTCGGACGCGCGTACACCGATTTTTACACGTCTGCGAACGTCTTAACGTAATAATCTCTCTCGATGCGTTTTAAAATATTAAAACGTCTGCCTATTCACGTCATTGTTTTAATTGCTGGCGGGGGATCTCGTCAAACACAGAAACTGCTATGATGATTCACTCAACATTCAATAAAGCTCTCAGCCGTGCAAGTGTGTGCGAATACATGCACAGGCACTTGAAGCGTTTCAATAAAATATAATGCTAACTAAATACGAAATCTATTTACTACCAAATTCTTAATGTTTCTATACTCTCTTTCACCTATTATTGCCGACAGTTTAGTTTCGCTGTAAATCCGTCCAAATCCTACGTGCAGACTGACGCGCTCACCACTGTTTGGACACGCGTACACGAATATATAAGTATTACGTGTAACTAATACTACTATACTATATTAGTGTAAGCGGCAACAGGGAGCCGCGAGTATGCAATGTCGCCCGGCTCAGCGTATTGGTTTAACGTAGATTTGGGGACGTAATTTACAAGGAAACTGTCGGCATCAATTAGGTGAAAGAGCTGTATAGATAACATAGTAATGTGGTAGTAAAATAGATTTCGTATTAGTGTAGCATTGCATATTTATGACCAACGCTTCAAGCCCTGTGAATACATGTGCACAGCCATGCATATCCGCAGTCCACACAGCTGCCTCATCCCAGGCATGGCCGATGTGGACCGCAAATACATACAGCTTTTGTGACAGTAGGCGCTCCGTGACATGGTCTAATCCAGCAAGACCCTAAGCAACGAGATGGTCTAGATCGTTCATTTGATCATTCTGAACTAGGCTACTGTGTAACTTAGCCATAGCGTATACTTATACGAGAGATACGATACTGAGGGAGTAGAGAGAGAGAGTGATGAGAGAGAGAGAGAGAGAGAGAGAGAGCGCGAGTCGAGAGAGGAGAGCGAGGAGAGAGAGCGTGGTGTGTGAGGAGAGAGAGTAGAGAGAGAGAGCGAAGAGAGAGAGAGAGAGAAGAGAGTAGAGAAGCGTTGTGGAGAGAGAGAGAGAGAGAGGAGAGAGAGAGATAAATAATAAATTAAGTAATAGGGAGAGAGATGCCGCAAAGAGAGAGAGAGACGCAGCGAGAGAGAGAGAGAGCGAGAGAGAGAGAGAGAGAGAGAGAGAGAGCGCAGAGCGAGAGCGAGAGCGAGAAGAGAGAGCGAGAGATAGAGGGAGAGAGCGAGAGAGCAGAGAGATGAGATGAGAGAAGAGAGAGAGAGGCGCGCGAGAGGCGAGAGCGAGAGAGAGAGATGCGAGATGAGAGGAGAGAGAGAGAGAGCGCGAGAGCGAGAGGCTGAGAGAGAGATGAGAGGAGAGAGAAGAGAAAGAGCGGATGAGAGAGGAGAGAGAGAGAGAGCGCGAGAGCGAGAGCGAGAGCGAGAGAGAGAGAGAGACGACGAGAGAGAGAGAGAGAGAGAGAGAAGAGAGAGAGATGAGAGAGAGAGAGATAGAGCGAGAGAGAGAGAGAGAGCGAGCGCCAGAGACGAGAGAGCTATTATAGCTGTTGACATTAGGATCGTTGGGCGGATGAACCAGATATACATCGGAGTATGAGACGATAAAAAACTGTCAGACGCGAATCTGAACTGAAGGGAGAGAGATGGAGAAGATAAGAAGGGAAAGAGAGCAAAGAGAGAGAGAGTAGATCGATTAGAGAGAGGCGAAGCGAGAAAGGAAAGGAGGAATGAACAGAGATAGGTGAGATGACAGTCAAGAGAGAAAAAGAGGGAAGGCGAGGGGAGAAGAGAGAGAGAGAGCGAGAGAGAGAGAGAGAGAAGAGAGCGAGAGAGAGAGAGAGAGAGAGCAGAGAGAGAGAGAGACGAGAGAGAGAGAGCGAGCGCGATACAGAGAGCAGAGAGAGAGGAGGAGAGAGAGAGAGAGAGATAGAGAGAGAGAGAGAGAGAGACGAGAGAGAGAGTAGAGAGAGAGAGCAATACGCAAGGAAGGGTGAGTTAAGCGAAGCAAAAGCAGGATACATTTACAAAGCCTATAGATAGAGATAGATAAAGGCCAGCACAACAGAAAATAGACGAGAGACAGCAAAGAGATACGTAGAGAGACCAAGAGATTGAGGAAGTGAAGGTCAGAAACACAGTGAGGGGTAGTAGCGAAGGAGAAGAAGCGAGGAGAAAGAAAGACGATAAAGAGAAAGCGTGCGTGCAAATCCAGAGAGAGAGAGAGAGAGAGAGAGGAGAGATAGAGAGGAGAGCGAGATATAGATTAATTAAGAAAAAGGGAGAGAGAGAGAGAGAGAAAGGGGGGGGGAGAATGAGAGAGCGGAGAGATAGGATTGATAGAGAACCGACTAGAGAGAGAGCGAGAAAGAGAGAGAGCTGGAGATATAGATTAATGAAGAAAAAGCGGGATAGAGAGAGAGGGGAGAATGGAGAGAGGAGAGATAGAGAGATGTAAAGAGGATGAGACGAGAGAGAGAGAGGGAGTATGAGAGAGAAGAGAATGGATAAGAGTAAAGGAGCTAGAGAGAGAGCAGAGGAGAGACGGATAGAAGAGAGAGAGATGAGAGAGCAAAGAGAGAGAGATTGAGAGATTCGAGAGAGGATGAGAGCGATAGAGAGAGAGAGAGAGAGAGAGATGTGAGCGAGAGATGAGATGCTGAGGCGATGGACGATACCGCGGCGCTGCATAGACATCAGGGTCCTCGATAATCACCTCAATTCTGAAGGCTGTGAGAGAACGCAGCATACGCCCTGCTGCAGCGATGTGGCATTGTGCAAATAGCTTAGTGCATGCTCACGTAACTTATTTCAGTCGGGTCAAGTTTTTTTATTCAACGGCAGATCGTAATTAACATCAGTGTTAGCCCGATACTTATGAGAAGTGCTCAAGCAAAGTCGCACACAGCTCGTCAGTATCTCTCATTTCCAGGGCTACGTAGTTTGATGCTAAGGTTCAATGGAAATTAGAGGCAGTCGGGTGGAATCGGTCAGTCTGGATCAAATGCTCTATAATGGCCACACCCAGTCTTTTTGCTTGCCTTCAATACCATCAGTTGTTTGCACCCTACATCCGATATAATTGACCTAGAAGAACCAGAGTCCCACAGTGAATGGTAGGCTCGCTCCTTGACGATATCTCCTATCGATTGACATGACCTGACACTTTAGCCGCGCAATAAACACTTGTGAATAAACAGCTATTTAACATTGTTCATTTTACCCTTGCGCTGAACTGCTGAATCGAACGCAT
>NW_014577258.1:506519-515683 GCF_000485595.1 Priapulus caudatus | reverse complement strand
GGGTGTTGTGAAAGATGATCGAGAGCAGACAGAGTAAGAACAGAGAGAGAGAGAGATGTGATGAGAGACGAGTGAGACGAGGAGACGAGGATGAGAGACGAGAGGGCAGAGAGAGAGAATCAAGAGAGCATCTGAGATGATGAGAGAGAGAGAGAGAGCGCTGTGAGTGTGTGTGTGAAAGAGAGAGAGAGCGAGAGAGGACGGATGAAAAGATAGACGGCAGCAGTGCATATAATATATTGTTTATTTACGGCAATCAGCAGAGCGTCCCGTTGCGTAATCATGCGTGTACGCAAGTCGCGCGATCACTGTGTGAGTGGATGTCCGGATGCGTAGTCTGGAGGCTCACCGTTTCTTCCGTTCGCGCAGAAATTATAATGTCATATGATTCTCTTCCTGTGCAATGAAGCCATACTCGTATCGTGGCTATGCCTATGCTAGCCTATGCCATGGTAATGACTAATGTTGCCAACGCAAGATAGCCGATTCTGAACGATTGAAATGAACTATCCAAACGCGTGAACAATTATGCTAATTACGATCGTGTGTACTTTACTACATGGTAGTCACGTACCTCTTCCAGTATGGACTCCTGGTATTCGTCCAAGTCACCGACATAACCACTCATCTTTCAAGAGGAAATATAGAGAAACCACCGAAGTACTCTGGCTCCGCTATTTTCCCACCACTAATCGATTCCCATCATTGCGCCCCCATGCGGTTAGCGCTTTTACTACATAGTTTGTGATTGGGTGACATATAATTGACCGGTCACTGTGCACCAATCGTAATTCGCCTGACAAGGTAACGTGTTTGCCAGGAGGTGTATCTGAGTCTATCAAGTAAGCACAGAAAATGGTAAGAATATTGCAAATCTTTAGCAGTTTTGTCGGTTCGACATGAAATGAATCGGTACTCAGTTGACAACGTTTGTTGTGTGGTATCAAAATGTCGATCAAACAAAAGCCGAGGCGCTAAAAGTCGGAACTAAAGCTGTAATTTGTAAACACAATTAGACCAAATTACAATGTAACAATGTTGAATGAATGTACAACTACAACTCAAGGCGCAAATCCACTAGGCATGCACCTTATGTATCACGAAGTGATGCACAGATTTCTGTGTATCACGAAGTGATGCACAGACTCCGTATATCAAGGAATGATGCAAAAACCTTAACCCTAACCCTAACCCTAAGTCATAAAGTATAACCTTACTCCTTAGGCATCACAAAGTGTGTTAGGGTTAGGGTTAGTGTTGGGCTTAGGGTTAGGGTTAGGGTTTTTTCATCATTCTTTGATATACGGAAATTCTGTGCATTAGTTGATGATACACAGAAATCTGTGCATCACTTCGTGATACCTAAGGTGCCTAAAGTGGATTTGCACCCAACTCAACTAGGGCCCCTACAACTCAACTACAACTTACAAGTACAACTTAGAACGAATACTAGTTAGTAGTAGTACTACAGTACTAGTACTACTGGCACTGGCAAGACAGAGGGGCAATAATATGTTAAACGATGTCGATGAATGCCAACGTTTGCAGAGACGTTGATTAATACGTATATTTATACGAAGTGGCTATATGCCCGGCAGCCGGGCACGGTTTTTGATTTTCTAAATGCCCAGCAGTTTTTAATTTTTGGTGATTTCTCAAGTAAACAGTGTACTACGTGATCCAAAGTATTCTACATTTGTTTAGAAATGTCAAGTGAACTGTATATTCGAACTAGCCCAATTCTCCTAGCTTCGAATCACTGAGCGAACGAACTCGCAATCGACACTTCGAAAATATTCGACGGCTGCCGGGCACGGTCTTCGATTTCCTAAATGCCCGGTAGTTTTTAATTTTCTGTGATTTCTCAAGTAAACAGGGGTTAGGGTTAGGGTGCCGGCTGCCGGGCATATAGCCGTGCAGCGATATTTATAATAGGAGATTAGATCATTTTCGTTATTGATATTGTCTGTTAGACCGTAGGCGGTAGAGTAGTAGACTAGAAGACACACTCATCTGCAAACCACAACTTGAAGTTGAAGTTGTACAATGCACAATCCTTCCTAGTTTTGAAGCCCGGTATATATAGTTTGCATGTGTGCTAAACTAATCCGGGGTGCTATACTAGGATTGGGCCTTGTACAATGTATTCATTTTAGCATGCATGTATTTCCTATACTAGTCAAAATATAGTTTGCCAGATACATGTTTTTGTGCGAGGCGCCTTGATTGCAGGTAATTTATAAATAACATTGGAAATAATAACTTCCTCACCTCACCTCGTCGCCCGCGTTTCTGTCGTCGACAGTTGGTGCTGGTGCTAGGGGATCTGCACGTTCCGCATCGCTGCAACAGCATGCCGGCCAAGTTCAAGACATTGCTCGTCCCCGGTAAGATCCAGCACATCCTGTGCACGGGCAACCTGTGCACGAAGGAATCGTACGACTACCTGAAGACGTTGGCCAGTGACGTGCACGTGGTGCGGGGAGACTTCGACGAGGCAAGCCTAGATCTCTGAGCTTGATATTGTGTAGGGGAAGCACGGCGTAGCTCGTGTACTGCCCCGTAGAGTTAAAGGGATAGCAGATAGGATTTTACTGCATACAACTGTACTTACTGAATAACAAATCGTCTATACCCACACGTATTTGTTACCAGATACCTAATTTAATCGTTATAATTAATTACACATCAACGCTACGAAATTTGAACGGCGCCATGACACCCGCGACCGTGCTGCCACCCTGAAAAAGTTGCGCATTTGCCAATTTATTTTGCACGTTACAGACCGAGGGCTAATCACAAAGGTGCAATTATATTCATACCTAAATGCTATAGAAATGAAGTTCAAACACGCACAAGTCCGAGCGTGTGATCTCGCAGTTGCTGAACTGTATGTGCAGGATTCGCTTCCCCAACCCCCTGGTCCACATTACTGCCCTGTTAGCAGTTATTGCTTTATTCGCTCAAGTTTCCGCAGGCAATCCATCGGACAGGCCGCCCGACAAGCGCTCTGTTTCGCCCGTTGCAGATATTGCAGGGCCGATTGAAAAGGGTATCGGTATAGAGAGAGACACGGCGTTTGGCAACATGCACTGGAAGATCCAGGGGAAAGGGCCGTGGGGGCCACTGACTCAATTCCCCCCAACCCGATTTCAGTTTCAATGTCAGAAAACAAGCTTGATGTTGTCATTCATTCGCACACCAAACCAAACCAAACCTCTATTTTACTTCAGTCGTTTCCAAAATTTGGTGATTACAAACGATAAAAAAACTCGCCATTTAAAACGCTAACATGCGGTACTGATCATGATGAGTGCCCGCCTCGGACACCATCGCTGCTTGTTTGGCTCACCCTTGGCACATTACTGAATCAGTCAGAGGCGCCATTACATGGGACGCAGTGCACTGCAGATGCGTCCAAGCAAATGAGGCATGACGTCACAATGGTCAGCAGTGTATATAGGCGCGTACGTACCACCATACCGACCGCAATGGCCGTAGACCAGTTAGACAGCAAAATAAAGAGCATTTGGCCCCGGATCTGTTAGTTTCGACTCCTTGGGTCATTCGACTCGGTGAGTTACTTAAAACCATGCGATTATTTATTTTAATAAAGATTCCCGGTCATAGGCCCCGATTGTACGATCGTAAATCTATTAATTAAATCAATTGATCAATCCTGCAATCAAGCCAGCAGCGCAGGGTCAGCCAATCGTTGGCACTGCCGAAACACATCTCCGTTTCTGTACGAAGACCCAATAAATGCGACCGATGCGCTGCTGGTTTGGGACATTGAGTTAGTACCCGAATACAAACACAATTACCCGGCCTCCGAGAAACCTAATACAAAGAATTGCACTATATCTACTAGAGCTGCCCATTCGCCGTGCGTGCGACCTTCGAGCAAGCGCTGAAGAGGCTGCGAAATATTCAGCATGCAATGTCAGTGGGTTTTCAAGCTAATTAGAGACGATTCTTGTCACAGAGTCGCATATGAAAAGCCGGACATTGTCTTAGTTGAGTCCAAGAACCCTTTCATCGAATTGGTGCGTTCAGCTAACCTGCCATCCCGCTCACAAAGACCGCCCCAGATAAGGTCTTCATGAATGCCTCAGTAGGTGTTCCCTGACATATACATGCATGCGTGCGTGCGTGTATCTGCGTGCGTGTGTGTATCCCCCTGTGTGCGTGCGTGTATCCGCCTGTGTGCGTGCGTGCGTGTGTACGTGCGTGCGTGCGTATGCGTGGCGACGTTTATCAGACACTCATTTAGCGCGCGCCTTGTTGTGCGTGCGCGAGTGAAACCAATCCGAATAATCTAGACACCTTATACACAGAGCGAGTAGCATCAATAGCGGGTAGCGGCTGCCGCGCGCTTATTTTGCTTTTAAATTAATAAATAAGAAACACCTTCGGTCTGTAGCCCTTGGCTGAAAAGTTGTTTTGCGCAACTTATCAGATTGCGCGCTTTGAGTGACGCCACCGTCGTTGTAATCAAACTGTAGTCGTTAGTTTTAAAACATTTTTTAATAATATTTCTAATGGTGATTGAACCATGAAACTTTTTATGTAGCGTAATTTTAACCTAAATTAACTGAAAATAATCCTAGAGAACCTAGAGTAAACGATCCATTTAAGAGAGGCTGCTCCTGGTGTCAAGTTTGCTGCAAGGTTTTGGTTATGATGGCTGTCATTTAGCAAAATAGTTTATATTCATTTGATTGTAAAAGCCTTCAAAGTATTGCCTTTAGCCTTCCAAGGGCTTAACGTTTAGTCTTCGATACTGATCGTCAGAATAGAATTAATTAATTCCCTTCTGGTTTCTCGAATGCTTCATTGCTGCTAAAACGCTAACTTAGCTGTGTACTCACATAAATTGTGTTTTATAGTTTTCAGTTAACAATTATTCCCCAGTGAATAACCGTTTTTAAACGCTCTTCTTTCCGTCATCTGATGAATTAACAGTGAATGAATTAATACTGAGGGTTGTGATGTGCTGCAGAACTTGAACTATCCAGAGCAGAAGGTGGTGACTGTCGGTCAGTTTCGCATCGGCCTCTGTCACGGTCATCAGGTCGTTCCTTGGGGTGACACGGAGAGTTTGTCATTGATACAGGTGAGATTTGGTCGCGTTCAGGTACCGAGTGTTGACCAGCTAGTGTTATGGTCACACCCCTCGGGACAGTGGTGCACCTGAGTGTCTTGCTACAGCTAATGTTCTCGGCGTGAAACCACAAGGCTGTTGATCGGTCACTAATGGAGACTGCATTTCTTATGGAATTAATTCCAACAAATGGCTCAGGCTCATAATACTCAACATTTTGTCACTTTTGGCTTCTTGTTTACTTAACGATGATAACAGGCAATCGGCTGTGATACAGCAGTGCCAATTTTAGGCTACAGGCTTAAAAACTGTTGCCCCTTTAATATTACAGAATCTAGAATACACACACAAGTGTAACAGGGGCATTGAAAATCTTTTCTGTTGTTGTGTTATATGCATGTTTCATTTTAGCTAGGCACCAAAGTAGAAGCTCACTTGATACGATTTGTCTGGTAGTGATGCACATTGGAGGTTAATTAAAGCCATCTACTTAGTGTTGTACATATTCAGCTGTGTGTTTGATCCCCACAGAGGCAACTAGACGTGGACATTCTCATCAGTGGCCAGACACACAAATTCGAGGCATTCGAACATGAGGGAAAGTTCTACATCAACCCAGGATCAGCGACAGGGGCATACAATGCTCTCGACAGGTACAGACCAACTGCTGGCGATTTGTCCGATGTGTATCCAGTTTGTTTTCAAGGAAGCAAGACATCATGAATGTTTAAGCACATGCAGGGTTTCTTATATACATAGGAGGCACAGTGGCGCACCGCCGTTGTCAAATTTAACATCGCCGTTGTGAAAATGTTCCTGTATTTACTGATAAGTATATCCTGTATCTATATACCTATAAGTATATCAATACATCCTGTATTGGAATCCATCATGTGCGTTTTTCCCCCAAACTGGCCATTACCTCCTTTGTCTAATTTTCCCTCAGAAGAAACCCTGACATGGACATTAGAAGAATTTAAAAGTTTCTTAAACATTAACGTCAGTGTTAGATAGTCAATACACAATAAATGATAAGCAAAAAAGATTTACTATAATAATTTGAGCCACTTGTTGCTATGTGGTTATATATACGTGCTTCCAACGACCCTTGTGAATCTGCAAGAGCAAGTTGTGGTATTGAAAACTGGACGTGGCTCTGGCCCAATTCAGACACCCTCGTCAAGTGTGCTTTGTCTGCTTTCAGTGAGATTGTGCCATCATTTGTCCTGATGGACATTCAAGCTTCCACTGTGGTCACATACGTTTATCAACTGCTGGGTGACGAAGTAAAGGTGGAACGAATAGAGTACAAGAAGTAATAATGACCGTTTCTTGAGGTGTTGTATGTTTGTCAGTGTCTACGTGCGTGTGTTTTAAAAACGATGTGAAAACAGCGCTCTTGGCAGGGTTTGCTGTTACTGTGCATCGATATGGATCAGGTGAGATTATGATTGACGGTCACACAGGAAAGGAAGGGGGTTGGACTGCAATGTCAGGTTACAATTGAGTCTCACATTCTTGCTGAAGCCTGGTTTGTTATGAGAAGGCGAGTGGAAAGCAAAAGCAGATATGGAAGAATTTTCCTTAATATTGCCTTACTTATCAAATCACATTCTGTAATAGCAGGCAACCAGGTTTAAGCATATAGGTGCGTGACTTTTTTGGAGAGTTACTTGATCCTAAGAATGCAGAAGTCCACAGTAGAGTCTGATGATGATGTTACTTATATACTATGTTTGTGCATGGGGGAGGCCCGGGAGGGTAAGGGGTTCATGTAGGTGAGAGCCTGATATCCGTGTGCATTTTAGGTCAAACATGAGCTGCACCGAATTTTCCTGAATTGGTAATTTAAGATACTTAATCAGGGATGAATGGGGCTAAAGCAGGGAAATAAAGTGACCAAAGTTTTAATATTCGTAAAAGACCGTGTTTGGTCCAATGGCCAGCTTGAATGGCTGGACAGACTGGGATATGGAAACTACACTTATTTTCATTGGTACATAGCTAAATCAGATTGTTTGAGCAAGAGAATTAAATGAGACTGGCTGGTAATATTTTGTGGAGGTTACCAGCCGGTAATCTCGTCTGGTTTTCTGTAGAGTACCTTAGTTGTGTTATTCTTAGAACGCGAAACATGTCCGGATAATTTTCTGCTGCAATTTTTGCTGCAGCATATATAGAACCTCGGTGAA
Source organism: Priapulus caudatus (assembly GCF_000485595.1). Taxonomy (NCBI): domain Eukaryota; kingdom Metazoa; phylum Priapulida; class Priapulimorpha; order Priapulimorphida; family Priapulidae; genus Priapulus; species Priapulus caudatus. The sequence continues at coordinate 508,387 of NW_014577258.1, read as the reverse complement.
ACGTTCCCAGATTAACTGTTTTGCCTGCAAAGAAACCAGAAAGCTCCAGAGACAGTAGTGAAGTGATCTGACACAAGGTGGCGTTGAATTAAATCTGCAGATGTTGCAGAAGAAGCAATGTTATTATACGTATGTTCATAGATATATACAACACATGTGTGTTGTATATATATCTATGGTATGTTAGATATTTGAATGGCAAGTTCTCAATTAACAACATTACGCTTTGTGTACATTACAACATAACAATATTACGCGTTGTGGCCACTGAGTTTGTGTTTGTCGTGTGTGTTAACTGTGAATCAAGATGTCCTCAACTGTTTACTATATTTCCCTGTGAGTCACTACTATCAATGTTGGTGGCAGATGGGAATCATGCCAAAAATCTCTAAAGCAGTGGTTGAGACTGAAAACCAAGTGTATTGACACTTTTTCTATCATGTCACGTACTTGTTCTGCTTATACTTGCAGAGGCATTCAATTTCTTGAATGACTCATTATCGTTTTATGAAAATGAAATTTGAAGAGGAAACCCATTTGCAAATATAATGTGTATATATTGTCTATTTGAACGATATTAAAAGTTGAATCGAAACAGTTTCCATGGTGATGTTTTTAGTAAGAATTCTGTCTGACATTATTTCTCCTTTTCCATCTAGTTTGCTGCATTTGGCTGCAATGGCAATTGGTGCATTATAACAAAATACGCATCTCATTTTGTAACCGATTGAAATAACTATAACCACTGTACCTGAAGAATATTATTCCATTAAATACGTCTCAGTAGGCAAAACGAACCAAATTCTGTATAGATAGCAGTATCTCAAAATATATTTTGCACGTCTTTATAACCAACACGTTGAGAAATTTTTCACGCAATGAGTTTAGACTGCACGGAGAGAATGTAAAAACGCCTGCCGAGATATGCTTCCCCTTCGAATCGCTACACATCAAAGATACTACTACAACACACGGAGACAATCAAACATTAGTATATATACAAATCTACAGCTCGCTCATACAAGCAATCACCACATCTCTCTATATCGTTATTAAATCCTGCCCTTGCCCGTCAAAAAAACAACCACAAAGACGGCTAACCAGTATCTGGCGTGGCATGCCATGCTGTAAGTGCTACGGGGAATACCCTGACTTTATATACCCGCATCATCGGGGGACCACTGTGCGCGCCGATCGTCAGCTGTGCATGAGAGCTTCGTAGCAGCGTTCGAGATATAGTCGTTATAAGTAGAGCTTGATGAGCTCGTCGCTGACAGCCGACGGGGTGAGCACGCCCAGGTCTGTGAACAGCAGTGTGATGAAGGAGGGTGGTGTGTAGTCCACCTGTGGGTGAGCCTCGTCCAGCGCTGACTGCGAGTCCAGGATAGACGACGAATACTGCAATAACGTATAGCTGCGCGATCAGACACGACGTGCAATGTTCGCGGCTCGATAGAACGGAGACGCGTTTATAAAGGACACTTGGTAGTTTCCTGCAGTATAAGTTTAACATCGAAACCACTTCTATAAAACGAAGAACGTTTGTATAATGGAAACTTCTGGCTTCGGCCTTGAGAGACCTTTATATATGCAGTTTTTCCTGTATACAACATATGGTGACATGTGAAATTACTGGTTTGCTATACCTAACAGATAGAAAACCAATAAGCAAACACCTTCTGAACTGTATATGCTACAGGACTATCAACTATCCTAAATTGCACCATGCTACATATGATCAAGAGTATATTTTTATGACATAACCTTTACAATCTGCTAATAACATCCATTAATCATGCACTCCTGATAACGTAAATACAAATATATATATATATATATATATATATATATATATATATATATATATA
>NW_014577258.1:503091-506509 GCF_000485595.1 Priapulus caudatus | reverse complement strand
TGGGACAACCAGAAATTGTTGCGGACAACCCGATTTGATGCTGGGGTTGTCCGCAGGACAACCAATTTTTTTTTCTTATTTCGAGCACTGAAGTATATCCTGTATCTATATACCTATAAGTATAGCAATACATCCTGTATTTAAATCCATCATGCGCGTTTTTCCCCCAAACTGGCCATTACCTCCTTTGTCTAATTTTCCCTCAGAAGAAACCCTGACATGGACATTAGAAAAATTTAAAAGTTTCTTAAACATTAACGTCAGTGTTAGATAGTCAATACACAATAAATGATAAGCAAAAAAGTTTTACTATAATAATTTGAGCCACTTGTTGCTATGTGGTTATATACGTGCTTCCAACGACCCTCGTGAATCTGCAAGAGCAAGTTGTGGTATTGAAAACTGGACGTGGCTCTGGGCCAATTCAGACACCCTGGTCAAGTGTGCTTTGTCTGCTTTCAGTGAGATTGTGCCATCATTTGTCCTGATGGACATTCAAGCTTCCACTGTCGTCACATACGTTTATCAACTACTGGGTGACGAAGTAAAGGTGGAACGAATAGAGTACAAGAAATAATAATGACCATTTCTTGAGGTGTTGTATGTTTGTCAGTGTCTACGTGCGTGGGTTTTAAAAACGATGTGAAAACAGCGCTCTTGGCAGGGTTTGCTGTTACTGTGCATCGATATGGATCAGGTGAGATTATGATTGACGGTCACACGGGAAAGGAAGGGGGTTGGACTGCAATGTCAGGTTACAATTGAGTCTCACATTCTTGCTGAAGCCTGGTTTGTTATGAGAAGGCGAGTGGAAAGCAAAAGCAGATATGGAAGAATTTTCCTTAATATTGCCTTACTTATCACATTCTGTAATAGCAGGCAACCAGGTTTAAGCATATAGGTGCGTGATTTTTTTGGAGAGTTATTTGATCCTAAGAATGCAGAAGTCCACAGTAGATTCTGATGATGATGTTACTTATACACTATGTTTGTGCGTGGGGGAGGAGGTAAGGGGTTCATGTAGGTGAGAGCCTGATATCCGTGTGCATTTTAGGTCAAACATGAGCTGCACCGAATTTTCCTGAATTGGTAATTTAAGATACTTAATCAGGGATGAATGGGGCTAAAGCAGGGAAATAAAGTGACCAAAGTTTTAATATTCGTAAAAGACCGTGTTTGGTCCAATGGCCAGCTTGAATGGCTGGACAGACTGGGATATGGAAACTACACTTATTTTCATTGGTACATAGCTAAATCAGATTGTTTGAGCAAGAGAATTATATGAGACTGTGGCTGGTAATATTTTGTGGAGGTTACCAGCCGGTAATCTCGTCTGGTTTTCTGTAGAGTACCTTAGTTGTGTTATTCTTAGAACGCGAAACATGTCCGGATAATTTTCTGCTGCAATTTTTGCTGCAGCATATATAGAACCTTGGTGAAACGTTCCCAGATTAACTGTTTTGCCTGCAAAGAAACCAAAAAGCTCCAGAGACAGTAGTGAAGTGATCTGACACAAGGTGGCGTTGAATTAAATCTGCAATGTTGCAGAAGAAGCAATGTTATTATACGCATGTTTATAGATATACAACACATGTGTGTTGTATATATATCTATGGTATGTTCGATATTTGAATGGCAAGTTCTCAATTAACAACATTACGCTTTGTGTACATTACAACATTACAATATATTACGCGTTGTGGCCACTGAGTTTGTGTGTGTTGTGTGTGTTAACTGTGAATCAATGTGTCCTCAACTGTTTACTATATTTCCCTGTGAGTCACTACTATCAATGTTGGTGGCAGATGGGAATCATGCCAAAAATCTCTAAAGCAGTGGTTGAGACTGAAAACCAAGTGTATTGACACTTTTTCTATCATGTCACGTACTTGTTCTGCTTATACTTGCAGAGGCATTCAATTTCTTGAATGACTCATTATCGTTTTATGAAAATGAAATTTGAAGAGGAAACCCATTTGCAAATATAATGTGTATATATTGTCTATTTGAACGATATTAAAAGTTGAATCGAAACAGTTTCCATGGTGATGTTTTTAGTAAGAATTCTGTCTGACCAGTGACATTATTTCTCCTTTTCCATCTAGTTTGCTGCATTTGGCTGCAATGGCAATTGGTGCATTATAACAAAATACGCATCTCATTTTGTAACCGATTGAAATAACTATAACCACTGTACCTGAAGAATATTATTCCATTAAATACGTCTCAGTAGGCAAAACGAACCAAATTCTGTATAGATAGCAGTATCTCAAAATATATTTGCATGTCTTTATAACCAACACGTTGAGAAATTTTTCACGCAATGAGTTTAGACTGCACGGAGAGAATGTAAAAACGCCTGCCGAGATATGCTTCCCCTTCGAATCGCTACACATTAAAGAGATACTACAACACACGGAGACAATGAAACATTAATATATACAAATCTACAGCTCGCTCATACAAGCAATCACCACATCTCTCTATATCGTTATTAAATCCTGCCCTTGCCCGTCAAAAAAAACAACCACAAAGACAGCTAACCAGTATCTGGCGTGGCATGCCAGGCTGTAAGTGCTACGGGGAATACCCTGACTTTATATCCCAGCATCATCGACGGACCACTCTGCGCGCCGATCGTCAGCTGTGCATGAGAGCTTCGTAGCAGCGTTCGAGATGTAGTCGTTATAAGTAGAGCTTGATGAGCTCGTCGCTGACGGCCGACGGGGTGAGCACACCCAGGTCTGTGAACAGCAGTGTGATGAAGGAGGGTGGCGTGTAGTCCACCTGTGGGTGAGCCTCGTCCAGCTCCGACTGCGAGTCCAGGATAGACGACGAATACTGCAATAACGCATAGCTGCGCGATCAGACACGACGTGCAATGTTCGGTGTTGGCAGAAAGATGCGATATGATATGACTACTAGGCACTTTAATTTATTTAATTTATTTTTATTTTTAGGATTAGGGTTAGGGTTGTTTTTTTTTAAGTGCCTAATAGTCATATCCTAAGTGCCTAGTAGTCATATCATATCGCATCTATCTGCCGGGTGCCAATGTTCGCGGCTCGATAGAACGGAGACGCGTTTATAAAGGACACTTGGTAGTTTCCTGCAGTAGAAGTTTAACATCGAAACCACTTCTATAAAACGAAGATCGTTTGTATAAAGGAAACTTCTGGCTTTGCCCTTGAGTGACCTTTATATATGCGGTTTTTCTTGTATACAACATATGGTGACATGTGAAATTACTGGTTTGCTATACCTAACAGATAGAAAACCAATAAGCAAACACCTTCTGAACTGTATATGCTACAGGACTATCAACTATCCTAAATTGCACCATGCTACATATGATCAAGAGTATATTTTTATGACATAACCTTTACAATCTGCTAATAACATCCATTAATCATGCACT
>NW_014577258.1:497546-501338 GCF_000485595.1 Priapulus caudatus | reverse complement strand
TACACCAGCTGCAACGTACACGAATAACACGTGATGTTATCGTGTGTACACCAGCTGCAACGTACACGAATAACACATGATGTCATCGAGTATATATCAGCTGCAACCTACACGAACATCCTCTGATCTCATCACGAATACAGACTACAACGTACACGAACGTACCGTGATGTCATCATGGGTACACGAACGTACCGTGATGTCATCATGGGTACCAACTGCAGCCTACACGACCGTGGGTGAAATTGAAGTGTGGAACAGCTAATTGCCTCAGAACTACATCTCATCTAAACGCAGTTTGACAAATCTCAACGTTTTCCTATTATATATAACATCCTGTTATAAGTTCTGATATGCTCGCATCTGTACACACGTTCCAATATTATGATTCAGTTCTAGGATCGATGAGCTGTATACTGCCGTGCTCGAGTAATTTTAAATGAAGTGAACGAACTTACAGAGCCATCTGTGATGAATGGAACAGCCAGTGTGGCGATTTTCTGCCGGGAAGATGCCATGCGATCCAGGAACATGTGGCCTCGCTTGACCAGGATCTTCTTGCAAACGTGAAACTCCTAAAACACAGAATTTACACACAATGATTGCAGCATTCAATTCCACAAAATCATATCATATTATAATAATCATATTGAACCTATGCTGATCAATCAAAATCCTGTGACTAGAATGTAGGAAAATTTCTCCTATTTAATTTATATTAAATATTAATTATATTTATATTAAATATATTAATTAATTTCTATAAATTTCTCCTATATAATTGAAGATTGGAGATGAAATGAATGGTAACAATATTACGTATAGAAAATTGTAACATTGTTTTGTTTCCCTGACATTCATCTTATGAAATAAGGGGGGAGCCAAGGGAGGCAGGAAATAAGTAGTAGTCTAAGGAACTTGAGAATGAGCAACTTGAGCTACAGCGCGACATAACACGTCACTTTAGACGGGCATTCTTGACCTGTGTGTTGACCGTAACCTAAGTTCACCCATACTGCACAGAGCCTCTACTTTTATGCTGAGATTAACTACATTTTTCTTTACTTTCTGGATTAGGAGCAATGATATCAGCAAGACAATCTATAATACAGATAACACCAGTAATAATGTTAACATGGCAGCCTATTACATGGAAAAGGCCTTTGATGATGTCAACAACGACTGCCTATGACACATACGAGGACAGCAATAACGCCAACAATGACTGCCTATGACACGGACTATGCCAGCAATGATGTCAACAATGACAACTTATGACACATACAGGGACAGCAATAACGCCAACAATGACTGCCTATGACACAGACTATGCCAGCAATGATGTCAACAATGACAACCTATGACACATACGAGGACAGCAATAACGCCAACAATGACTGCCTATGACACGGACTATGCCAGCAATGACGTGAACATGACTATGACATGGACTATGCCAGCAATGACGTCAACAATGACTGCCTATGACACATACGAGGACAGCAATAACGCCAACAATGACTGCCTATGACATGGACTATGCCAGCAATGACGTCAACAATGACTGCCTATGACACGAATTATGCCAGCAATGACGTCAGCAAGAGTACGTACAGCATTGTCGAGTGCGGTTAGCGTGATGAAGCGTAGGAACAGGTCACAGCCAGAGCTGATGGACGTCACTCGGCTCCCAGCCTTCCTCACAGCCACGATGGCTTCCACAAGTTCCTGACGCAACTCGGCCATTGTGTCCGCTGCAATGATCGCGTGTCATGACTCACACCTATCACGCTATAGTGACTGCAGAAAGGTTAATCAATCATAACGAGCATGAGCTATTTCTTATCTGGCGACAAGTTAATTTGAACTTGCGAGGTGGCCGGTTCAGCCACCTACTGGATAGAACAGTTGGCTGACTTCGTTAAAACTAGCGAAGTAACATGCTGCGCCACCTACAGGGTAAATGTGCTCCTGGTCATTTTTAAACTGGAAAAGGGATAGGTACGGGTGTAATTTTAGGGAAGACAGACAGTGGACAAGAGAATGGGAGGCAGCTGCTCCATTCCACACTACGGCAGTATCGAGAAGGTAGATAATAGGGAAGGAGCTGTGCCCTTACATAAACAAGGGAAATTGTGCATTTATTTAGCCTTAGAGTACCTACTGTACTAGCGTGCTAACTCAAGCCAACCTGAGCTGCAAATCCGTACCACATACATTCGCGCTAGCATGCGTGCGAATCGTTTCCTCATATACAACCGGTGAATCCGGAGATAGCAGACTAAAACATAACGACACGATTCTCGCATTCTGTGGCAGCAGATCGAGCTGCCAATAACCCACTAAACTTGAAAAATAGGCAGCTACTAACGACTCTTGGCGGCACTGGAGTTCTCTTGCAAGCGGCCTTGCGATGCGGTGTGGTTCCCGCTGGAGACTGGAGCATCGGACGCAAAACTGGGCGGCGAGCTAATCGTTGACCTATTTACAGCTGGTATCCCCCCACGGCACGCCATGCCGCACCGCAATCGAGCAGGGCCAGCTCCAGGTCGCAATGCCCCAGCGAGCCAGCACGGGCGCATCGCCGAGGGCTGCCAAGATCGAAGTGGCGCAAGAGTCGTTAGTAGGCTGCCTATTGTTTCAAGTTAGGCGGGTTATGGAGTCAATTTTGGCTCGATGGCTAGGCGAACGAATGTGTGTGCGGTGTGCGGGTGTGGAGGCGTGGGTACTAGAGACTGTGTACGATTTGAGCTCAAGTTTGGTTGAGTTACGCGTAGTAATTCGTAGGTATTCTAAGGCTAGTAAATGACGAATTTCGCCGTTGTTTATTGAAGTCACACCTCCCTTCCATTAATGCTACTTCTGGCCAGTAATAAGCCACTCAGTACTCTTGGGGGGGAGCAACGATAGACTGGACAATGGTGCGGAGATGTTCGCACACATATACATACCAGAGCTATACTCTATATATTTCACCAGCGACTGCAGCGCAGCAATGGCGACCGACAGATCTGGGTCTTGCTGCATTGCTTCATTAAAGCTTTCAATTATTCCTGAAAAAATTGAAATAGTCGTGAAAATAGTAAACAGATATTCTATAGACTATAGTGTGATTTAGCCACAATTATTCTGTTTTGTTACAAAGTACAACTGCAAAGCTTCATATATATTGTAATTTGTACTATCATTAATAGCAAACAATCAAGGAACATCAAGGAACTGTACATTGACAATGACAGCTCCTTGAGTCCTTGGCTAACATGACATGATTGATACTGGATTTATGGCCAATGTATTATTGAAATGATCATGATAATCAACGGCCTTGCAAATGAATGCAACGGCACGGCATGGTCACACTCACACTCACAGACACAGGCACACTTAAATCGCAGTCATCCTATTACAAGCTAACGTTACCTTCTTTATCCATAATCTTCATGACTGTGTTATCAGGACACAGACCTGGTAAAACATCAATTACATTAAATTCTATCTAAATTGCATAAGGATGGTTTACGATGTAGTTGCAACTTGCAGAACGAAGCACGAATTATTGCATCGCAGCGCCATCTCTCGGAAATATTATAAGGATTCTTTACAAAAAGGTGAAATGATATTATGAATTTATAATATAGACTATATATAATATATATATATATATAAATTTATTATTTATGTAGAAAATATAAATCTCGTTTATATGCTACACTCCTTGGTGCTCAGGAGTGTAATATTAGAGTGTATTTAGTGCATATGTTCATGGCGCAGCTTTATAATTATTTTTTTTTT
>NW_014577258.1:495051-496546 GCF_000485595.1 Priapulus caudatus | reverse complement strand
TATATATAGCATTTCGTCCCCGCTGTCTAGGTATGTATAGTAGTAAATCGGGGGTTTCTTACCTTGAAGTCGTTCGGAACATCTTGCTGGTTGAGTGGGTAGAGGCGCACAAACTTGAAACTCTCAACAAGGGCATACAGTGGTTTATTCATCTGTGCAGCGCATATCGCTAGTGTGTAGGTACCTATCTGCGTGATGACATATGCAATTTAGTTTCCGTGTATAATACAAAGCATTTCGAGGTTTCATTGTTAAATGAATATCCAATCACACCCGACACGATTATTTCCTACATTTGTGCTCAAACCTATCACTCTTTACAGTTATATGGCGATGCTTTCAAGCATTTATAAATGCAGTTGTAAGTCGTAGAGAATCAGGTTATCAAGCGTTCAATACTTATATTCGTTTTGCAACAGTTGTGTGCAGTAAACACATAAATACCATTTAATATTAAAATCATAAAATGAAATACGTATAACAACAGGATACGTTAACTATTATACCTGATTTATAATACCTCCACTTTCTACAACTCCTTCTGCGCCGACTAATACAAAGTCCACCTTCTCCATGATATATCTGCAACGTCAACAGGTCTAACTTTACACAGAATAACGAAATTAAGGAAAAATGCAAAATTATGCCAAAATCCTTATATGTTGCTACAGATAATGGGTTTCACTATAGCTAACCACTAGTAATGAAAACCTGATTTATCCCATGCAAATGATTTCAACAACACAGCTCTTTAGCAGGAGATGCATAATGTTAGCATTTAGGAAATAATTAGCCACCATTACAACATACAATTAACTGGAATTGTAAAATGCCACAATTCACATTTCATGATGAATAATACTGCTAATCAGTTTCTTAGGTAGTAACTTGACAGTGCCACGTTAATAAAGTTAACAAAGCTTTACCTGTGACAGACCTTACTAAAAAAGCCCATGCCCCATAAAATTTCCGCAATTACATTATATCCCACACGAGGTTGACCATGATGCAAGTATAATTAAGCACAAACGCACCCAACTGCGCTGTCCAGTATGAGAGTGCAGGGTATGTTAGCTTCGTCCAGTCGTTTCTTCATCGCTTCGCCGCTGCGATCGGGTAACGACTGTGTGATGTAAACCTGGAAGCGCTTGTTATGCCTCGCCGCCTCCTCTAGCGTGTTCAGCACCACGCCAGACTTGGAGTGCAGAAGAATCGTCTGCAACGTACACAAATGTCGCGTGACATCATCGTGTGTACACCTGCTACAATGTACACAAATTTCGCGTGATGTCATCATGTGTACGTCAGCTGCAACATACACGAATAACACGTGATGTCATCGTGTGTACACCAGCTGCAACGTACACGAATAACACGTGATGTCATCGTATGTACACCAGCTGCAACGTACACGAATAACACGTGATGTCATCGTATGTACACCAGCTGCAACGTACACGAATAACACGTGATGTCATCGTATGGACACCAGCTG
>NW_014577258.1:493256-495041 GCF_000485595.1 Priapulus caudatus | reverse complement strand
ATAATTATATATAAATTTATTTATGTAGATACATATAAATATCCTGGTAATCAGGAGTGTAATTTTAGAGTTTATTTAGTATATATAGTTATGCGCACTTTATAATTATTTTTTCACGCGAGATGGCGCCAAAGAGTCATATTTTAACAGAAACATTTTCAAGCGTCATTGGATGGTGGTGCTGCCACAGAAAGAGCGGAACATTTTTGAACAAGTACGAAGTTTCGAGTGCGCGTGTTCGGAGTTTCAAGTAGAAAAGAATTTATTACAGAAACCTATGCTGAGAACCCCCTGACCATACTAAATGCATTTTCCTCACAAAATATAACTCCTCTGGTGAAATATTGCGCATGCGCTAAAACAGTAACGTGGCCAGGTTATGTAGGCCTACTGACTGGTATATGCAGCGGCGACCTTACATGCAAGGTCTGCTTCCTATTTTTGAAATGCGGTCTACTGATACAATTTTGCTCATATAAATCTATGATAGCATAACCCCTCTTCATTTTAAATTCATAATCTTTGCTAAATATTTTTCTTCTCGCCAGATATTACGCATGCGCGAGCACCGTTTCAGGCGTGCAGTACGGCCTAAATAAATGTACGTAATATAGCTTGCTGAAAGTGAGCGGGGTGGGTGACTGACGGAAGGTGGCAGGGAAGATAGCTGAGGGGCGGGGGCAGAAGAAGGAGGCTCAGCGTGCGACAAGGAAGACAAGGGAAAGGGCGGGCGGGAATGAAGTAGGAGTTTTGCACCGTACGGCGCTGTCCACAAATATCACCTCGTTGATTTAGCACAATTTTATTCATTTAAAAAAAACTTGTTTAACCCCCGCCTCGAGAACCTCCACCCACCACCGCACGACACCGCCCCCTCTCGCACGCCTTAACACTCCCACCCTTTCCACACACAGCACATCACACACACACACAAGCAGCCACACACACATCACACACACACACATCACACACAGCACAGCACACACACACACACATACACACCACAACACACACACACACACCACAGACCACACATCACACACACACGCCACACACACACACGCATACACACACACAAACACAAGTACACACACACACACACACACACACGAACACACAGAACACACCACATCAACACACACACACGCAACACACACCACACATCACACACACACACACACCAGTGACTCACACTACCAAGTCACACACACCACACACACACACACACACACACACACAGCACACACACACACACACACACACACACACCGACCATACACACACACAACACAACACACCACACACACACAAACAGCACACGCACAGCACACGCCACACCACACACACACACACCGACACACTCACACACACACCACACACCACCACACACACCCACAACGGATCACACACACACACACACACCACACAACACACACACAAACACACAGCACCTCACGCGACGCCGCGCCTTGCTGACGCCATCCACCTTGCAGGCGAAGAGAGAGAAGAGAGAGGAGAGTAAGAGAGAGAGAGAGGGAGAGAAGGAGAGAGGAGAGAGGGAGAGAGAGAGAAGAGAGAGAGAAGGAGAAGTGAGAGAGAGAGCGAAGAAAAGGGATGAGAGCGAAGAGAGAAGAGAGAGAGAGAGAGAGAGAGAAAGAGAGAGAGAGAGAGAGAGAGAGAGAGGAGAGAGAGAGAGAGAAGGAGAGAGATAGAAGAGCAGAGAGAGAGAGAAGAGAGAGAGAGAGAGAGATGAGAGAAGAGAGAGAGAGATAGAGAGAGAGAGAG
>NW_014577258.1:490733-492788 GCF_000485595.1 Priapulus caudatus | reverse complement strand
GAGAAGAGAGAGAAAGAGAGAGAGAGAGGAGAGAGAGAGAGAGAGAGAGAGAGAGAGAGAGAGAGAGAGGGAGAGAGAGAAGAGAGAGAGAAGAGAAGAGAGAGAGCGAAAAAAAAGAGATAGAGAGGAGAGAGAGAGAGAGAGAGAGAGAGAGAGAGAGAAAGAGAGGAGAGAGAGAGAGAGAGAGAGAGAGAGAGAGAGAGAGAGAGAGAGAGAGATAGAAGAGCGAGAGAGAGAGAGAGAGAGAGAGAGAGAGAGAGAGAGAGAGAGAGAGAGAGAGAAAGACAGAGAGAGAGAGAAGAGAAGAGAGAGAGAGAGGTTGGTGAGCGCGGATGAGAACGCATACTAATGGGTTGCTCATAGATAGATACGATAGAATAGATAGATAGAATAGATAAGTATAGATAGATAGATAGATAAGATAGGATAGATAGGATAGAGAGATAGATAGTATAGAATAGATATATAGATAGATAGATAATTAGATAGATATGATAGATAGATAAGATAGATCAGATAAGATAGATAGATAGATAGATAGATAGATAGATAGATAGATAGAACTAGATAGATAGATAGAAGAGAGATGATAGGATAGATAGATAGATAGATAGATAGATAGATAAGATAGATATGATAAGATAGATAGATAGATAGATAGATAGATAGATAGATAGATAGATAGATAGATATATAGATAGATAGATAGATAGATAGATAGATAGATAGATTAAGATAGAATTAGATAGATAGGATAGATAGAGATGATAGATAGATAGATAAGATAGGATAGATATGATAGATAGATAGATAGATAGAATTAAAGATAGATAGATAGATTAGATAGTAGATAAATGCATAAATAAATAAATAAATAGATATAGATAGATAGATAGCATGATAGATAGATAGATTAGATAGATTAGATTAAGATAGATAGATAGATAAGTGAGGACTACGATAGAAGATAGATAGATAGATAGAGATAGGGTAGATAGAATAGGCAGATAGGACAGATAGATAGATAGATCATAAATAAGATAGGATAGTATAAGGAGAGTCGACGCACCAGCTGCGGGCGCGGCCGCCTGGATGGAAGCCAGCGCTCCGGATCAGAGCTTGCCACCGCTGCCAGCCTCCAGCCCGTCGTCATGGCGACTACGATAATACATTCCCAGTGTAAAACAGCCGCGCACGCAAAAGGTCAGTGATGCTTTCATCGCGACGTATATCTGCTGTCTATGCGCCAGTGTCGTTCACATCCGCCTCAACATCAACACCAATCGACAGCGACACAGCTATGCTCTCCTCCGCTCCTTCTCCCGTCCCCAGCGCCCATGCCTCATTCTTCGCCACTCTCCCTGTTCCCAGGCCTTCTCCCTTCCGCCTTAACTCATCGTCTCTCACACTCGTCCCTTTCCGCTTTCTCTCTCGCGTCTCTTTCACTCAGCATTTTTCTCTCTCACTCTCCCTCGCTTTCCTTTCTTACTTCCCTTCTTATCTCTCCCCCTTCTCTCTCACCCTCTCTCCCCACTCCCTCATTCCTCTTCTATCCGCTTCTCCCGGCGTGAGCGGCGGTAGTTGTAAAGAAGTCATGCATGAGTGGGTCCGTGTCAGCATCCCTCGAGCTAGGCTTCCCCAGGGGGATGTACCACGGCTGGCGGAACGTGTGTCGCATTAAATAATCATTTTCGCTTCTGGCCTCGGCAATCATGTTACGGCGTTAATTGTAAACGCTGTCCGCTTTACGTGACTGAGGTTGTTAGCCTCACACCAGCCTGTTCATATCGTAACCCATTTTCCACACACAGCTATACCGCGTCGCGTCGATAATTAAGCTAATTGTGAGGGAAGTTCCCTGATCAAGGGCACAGAATTAATGACCGAGTTAGGTATCGAACCCCAGGCCCCGCAATTCTAGTCGATCGCTAGGTCGGCAGTTCTCGCTCTATATGGCGTATTGTGTGTATATGAGTACGGCGTGCATTACACACACACGCGCGCTCACACACACACCCACACGCACGCCCCTCACATACACACGCCCACACGCAC
>NW_014577258.1:485795-487856 GCF_000485595.1 Priapulus caudatus | reverse complement strand
ACACACACACACACACACACACACACACACACACACACACACACACACACACACACACACACACACACACACACACACACACACACACACACACACACACACACACACACACACCTCGCATGCTATGGGTAAGGAGCGATGAAAACCGACAAACACACACGCGCAGCTGTTGCCGCTGCTGCGAAAAAAAAAACAGTACGTCAGTTCACGCTGCATCGTCTGCCAACCCATTCATTATCCCGCTAGCCATCCAGACTCCTCAGCTTCCCAGCATCTCTCCGCATCTCCTGAATCCTGAAGCCATGCGTAGCCGTCAGTAGCTGGGAGCGACGTAGTTAAGCACGCGCATGTCGCATGAGACCAGGCCTTCCCTCTTCTCTCTCTATGAGTCACCCCTTCTCCTCCTCTCTCATCTCTCTCTTTCTCTCTCTCTCTCTCTCTCTCTCTCTCTCTCTCTCTCTCTCTCTCTCTCTCTCTCNGTGTGTGTGTCTGTGTGTGTTTGTGTGTGTGTGTGTGTGTGTGTGTGTATGTGTGTGTGTGTATGAGTGTGTGCGTGCGTGTGTGTGTGTGTGTGTGCGTGTGCGTGTGTGTGCGCGCGCGTGTGTGTGCGTGCGCGTGCGCAGGCGCGTGTGCGTGTGCATGTGTGTGTATGTGTCCACCGCTCCCTTTCTCTCTCGCCCCTCTCCTCTCTTCCTAACTCTCTCTCTTTCTTTCTCTGCATGTTCTCTCTCGTTCCTTGTCTCCATTTTTGTCTTGCCTAGAAAAACAAGAGTCGTTGTATACGTTTGTATACGTTCAGCTGGTGCGTGCAGCGGGCGAGCTGCTGTCGCTGAGGCCGCAAATCGAAGACCGCATCGTCGTGCGCGTTGTGTTTGCGTGTTTACGTTGGGTTTGACGCGATGACCGCCTGCTGTGACGCGGCGAACGCCTACAGTGACGCAATGACTGCCTGCTGTGACGCAGTGACCGCCTGCTGTGACGCAGTGCACGCCTGCAGTGACGCAATGACCGCCTGCTGTGACGCAGTGAACGTCTACTTTGACGCAATGACCGCTTGCGGTGACGCAGTACACGCCTACAGTGATGCAGTGAGCGTCTACTGTGACGCAATAAGCGTCTATTGTGACGCAGTCACCGGCTGTTGTGACGCAATGTTCGCCTACCGTGATACGGCTGGTGCGTTCTATGATGCTATGGTAGTCTGCCGTGATGGAACGCAATAAGTAATATTATAGTATCCTGATAGTATGGTAAAATATAACTAGTAATTTATATTATAGTATGATAGTAAGTGCTATGATTCTAGCATCATCTACTCTGACGCTTACGGGCATCTGCTGCGATGCCTGGGCGCTGCGCCTTCTGTTGCTGTATGGTAGTCATTAGTCATGACAGCATGAATAATTCTGATTAAAATCACTACCGAGAGTCTAACACTGAAGTCCGAGACTACGAGAACTCAATGGGCCGACAACGATTATAGAGAGAAGAGGGGGAGAAATAGAAAGAAAGTGAGACGAAAAAATTGTTTGTATTTGCCGTATCGAGTCGCAGCGTAATGTGTTTGCAGCCGGTAGCTACAGACGCAGCGGCGAGGACAGCCCGGCAGCCGATGAGGCGTGCCTGGCGTCGTCTTGTCGCAGACGATAAGCAGGCAAGATTCCCCGGTTGCCTCATTCGGCCGCCTCCTTCTCCTCCTCCTCCTCCTCCTACTTTACATCGCTCTTATTCTTACTCTTCTCGACGACTTTATTATTCTTATTCTTTCTCAGTCTTATCACTCTTACACTTACTTCACATCATCATTGTTATGTTGAATAGACCTTGCTATACGGACGACGTGTCTGTCGCGGGGTCTCTATATATTATATGCTCGGCTTCCTCTCTCACTGTGTCACACACATACGCGAGCGCACGCACGCACGTACGCACGCAGACACACGCTACACGCATACACACACACACATACGCGCATATACGCTGCAAGGACACACGCACACGCAAGCACGCACGCACACACCACACACCAACACAGTACACGCAAGAACGCACACACATACA
>NW_014577258.1:483703-485405 GCF_000485595.1 Priapulus caudatus | reverse complement strand
CACACACACACACACACATACACACAAGCTCAAACACACACACACGGACGCCCGACGAAGTTAGGCTTTCATTTCTGAAATCAAATGTTTTAGCAGAAATTGCCGACCGTGGATGATTGCCGGCAGCAGCGGCAGAACTGGTGACGCCAATTGAAGCCAACTGTAGCAGCAAACATTATGTGTTAGTCACGTGGCGCAGGCCGCGGCACTTTGTTCTCTGCAGCGACCCACGTCCTTGTAAAACACATCAGCGCTGCGTCAGACGATTGTTTTACGGGCGCCGGAGTAGAGAAAAACCAGGAGAACAGGTTGATATATCGGCTCCGGAGGAAAATCCGGGTGGCTGCTGCTGCTGCCGCCGTTGCTGCTGCTGTGCTTCTTCTTGATTTTGTTGTTGTTGTTGCTGTTGTTGTTGTAGTTGCTGCTGCTGCTGTTGTTGTTGTTGTTGTTGTTGTTGTTGTTGTTGTTGTTGTTGTTGTTTCTGCTGCTGCTGCTGCTTGCTGTGCTACGAATTCTAATGTTGTTGTTGTTTTTATGGTTGCCGCTGCTACTGCTACTGCTACTGCTACGGCTACTGCTGCTGCTGCTCCTGCTGCTGGTACTGCTACTGCTACTGCTGCTGCCCCTAGATGCGACACTTTATCTCACTTGCTTACAGTGCTGTTGACATTGCCCCGTATAGTATATGTAGCATCGATACATAGCCATCAATCATTACCACTGACGCACGTCCTCGCTGCGCATGCGCGCCAGGCTTTGATGTCGTAACTTTTCTGGTGACGAATCGCATCTTTAGACGGTCCCCGGAGTAATACGGTTATGCAGATCAGTTACTGCTTTGTCTCGCCGGAAAAGAAGCCCGGGTATCATTAATGTCCCGAGGCCACGAACATCGCCTGAGCGGCGAGCGCAGCGCGCGCGACGAGATGCACGAGGCGGGGAGTGATAGCCGGATGAGGCGATGAAATGCGAACGAGTCACAATGGTCGTTGTATCCCCGGAGCAAAGTGATGTGTGTGTGTGTGTGTGTGTGTGTGTGCGTGCATGCGTGCGTGCGTGCGTGCGTGTGTGTGTGTGTGCGTGTGTGCGTGCGTGCGTGCGTGCGTACGTGCGTGCGCTACGTGTGTTAGGTGGGTTCTCTGAATGTATACAGAGATATGGGGTAATGAAACTATGGGTACACGTAGTATGCGGTGGTGATGCTAGCGGTGGTGGTGGCGTCAGCATTGACACCGTAACCGCGTGGCCGCAGCTGGTTCATTTAGATGATGCGATATAGCTAGCATATAGCTATAGCTGGCATAATAGTGCAGAGCTGGCTATCAGTGTTTGGTAGCGGTGCTTACGAGCTGTCGCGTGTGCGCTATATAGCTGTTCACGACCTCACATAATTTACGCGCACGTACGTACGAATGCGAACGCACGCACGAACGCGCACGCACACGCGCGCTGTGTGCCCGGGTTTATGGCTGCGATAACTGCAGCGATGGTTGCAGGCAGCAGTAGCGCTGATGCTAATATAATGCTAATAATCGGTTGTAATTAGTAGTATATAGCTACTAATGACCTTACATGTTCTGCAGGCACGCTCTGGCCCATGCGTGTTTATAACCGTGCACGCGTGTACGCACACACGCACGCATGCACGTACGCACACACACATATGCACGCATATATGTACGCACACACACATGCACGCATA
>NW_014577258.1:478519-483105 GCF_000485595.1 Priapulus caudatus | reverse complement strand
AGATAGATAGATAGATAGATAGATAGATAGATAGATAGATAGATAGATAGATAGATAGATAGATAGATAGATAGATAGATAGATAGATAGATAGATAGATAGATAGCGCGTTTACGCAGCACGTTTATCAGGTCGCTGGATCAGCGGGTGATGACTCCACACACAACATCTCAGCTACAGGTAAGGTGGTGAACAACAGTAGAGGGCGTCCATAGGCAGCAGCCCTGAATAAGCATCGAACAGAAATTAATTACACTGTTACTTCGCTTACACAACATACACTTTATTCATGTTAAATAACTACAGATTCATGCTCTATGCTCCGCTCGAAACCTTTGCCAGTTTTATGATGCGAATTTCTGCAAAGTTGTCTGAACACATTTCAAACACAAAAATGACCAACCGCTACCTGTGGCTACGCCACCTGACGGAATGTCACGAATACACAACAAGACCAATTTTACTTCTAATGCTTTCTAGACGTCCACGAGGCATCTAACTTGCGTACATAATGCAAGTTATTGCACTCTATAGTGCCGAAATTCGGCGAAAGAAAATGCCAAAAAATGCCTTTTCTAGAGACGAAATAGTGCAACGGTGAACAATTTGCGGAGGCTTACTGTTGTATGCCTCCTCCAGCGTCACGGCAACATAGCTCGTTACCATCGCAAAGCAGATGCCCGCGGTTACGAAATCACGCAAGATGCTGAGACGAACCTGCATGTCGATCTCACCGGTCGGCAGCGTGCAAGGCAGATATATAGGCGGCTATAGGGCAACCCTATGAGCGATGTAATTATTACACAGGGTAAATTGCTGCGTCCGCGTGTGCTTGCGCGCGTTTGTTCGTTCGCGCGCGCGCGCGCGCGCGCGCGTGTGTGTGTGTGTGTGTGTGTGTGTGTGTGTGTGTGTGTGTGTGTGTGTGTGTGTGTGTGTGTGTGTTTGTGTGTGAAAGAGCATGCGTGCATTCGTTGCCGATTTCATCTTGGACTGACGATCAACATAGAGGCATATAGAACTCCATATCATCCAGCCCGCTACGAGATATGCACACTCCTGTCGGCCACGTTTAATTAGGTTCTGATGCGCACGCGATAAGGCTAAGCCGGAATTAATATTATGGTGAATTATTATTAGAATGTGGAATCACACAGCTTTCTGCTGTGGAGTTGCGCTGATGCTTTAGAATTTCGATTTTACTTTAATTTCGCTCAAGTAACGCCACAACACAGCTATATTTAGCAGGTGGCTCCAGATGTGGACCGGCGAGGCGGTCCTAACCTGGTGTGTTCGTTTCTCCTGCTGTACTCACAGCACTTAACTGTAACACGACAGTTACAGACGTCACGTCGGAGACGGAAGCCGTCACCAGACACCAGCTGCCGCACGATGCAGACACCCATCAGTAGACAACGCACACTACTGCCTAGCCAGCCATAGTAACAACCACACCGTGCAGGCCACCATAGTAACACCCACACCGACTGCAAGCCACCATTAGTAACCAACCACACCGCTGCAGCACCATAGTAACAACCACACCGATGCGAGCACCATAGTAACAAACCACACCGGTGCAGCCACCATGAGTAACGAACCCACACCGATGCAAGCCACCATAGTAATCAACCACACCACTGCAGCACCATTTTAGTGAACATACCACACCATGCAGGCCACCATAGTCAACACTCACTCTCACACCACCTCTCACACAACGCCTCTCCACGCCCTCAGCAACAACACACCATGCAGCACGGCATAGCAACAACCACCACACATGAACCACACTCCCCCACCCACACACTCACCTCCGCACCCTCCTCCACCCCCCTGCACATCCCACAGTAACCCACCCACTGCACCAACTGTCGCCCCTCAACACAAAATAGAAAAGCAAAAAAACTAGCAAACACCAGTAGTAACAAACCACACCTTCGCAGCCACCATAGTAACAACCACACCATGCAGCCACCATAGTAACAACTCAACCCCACACATTAACAAGCCACCATAACAACAACCACCACATGCAGCCACGCAATAGCAACAACCACACATGCCAGCACCGGATTATCCAACCACCACACGCATTCCAGCCACACTTAAGCAAACTAACCAGCACCATGCAGCCACACCATAGTAACAACCACACCATGCAGGCCACATAGTAACAAAGCCAGCACGCATGCCAGCCACCATAGTAAACAACCACACAATGCAGCCACCCACCTTGTCAATCAAACCACCATCGCAGCCACGCCATGTAACAGACACCCATTGCAGCCACGGCATTAGTAACAAGCCACACCATGCCAGCCAACATAGCAAACAACCACACCCATGCAGGCCACGCATAGGTAACGCAACCACACCATGCAGCCACCGATAGCAACAATCACGTACACATTGCAACCACCATCAGTAACACAAACCACAACATGCAACTCCACCATAGTAACAACGCACACCGGTGCAGCCACCATAGTAAGCAAGCCACAGCCACGCAGCACCGATAGCAAGCCACTCACACCATGCAGCCACCATAGTAACAACCACACCATGCAGCCACCATAGTAACAACCACACCATGCAGCCACCATAGCAACAACCACACCATGCAGCCACCATAGCAACAACCACACCCACTGCCAGCACGCATTACCAGGACCACCACACCATTGCGAGCCACCATAGCAAACAACCACAGCCGATAGCCAAAGCCAATCGCATACCACCACCACACCGTTGAGCCACCATACTTAACACCACACCATGCAGCCACCATAGCAACAACCACCACACCATGCAGCCACCATACCAACCACCACACCATGCAGCCACCATAGTAACAACCACACCATGCAGCCACCAAAATTTTAAAAAAAAAATTAAAACAACTAACAACCAGCACACATTGTAGCCACCATGAGCTAAACAGAGCCACACCATGCAGCCAATCAACAAACCACACCATGCAGCCACCATATGAAAACAACCACACCATTGCATGCAGCCACCATAGTAACAACCACACCATGCAGCCACCACACCAGCCATAAACCTGCCAACTACTAGATCTGACAGAAACTAATAACTCTTATTCTATCGTATATTACATCGGCTCTGTTTACATTTCAGACGCGCGTGCACGCGCCAACCCCTATATCTACCGCGACCGTCAATTGTTCCAGCATCCCAGCATCCCAGCATCCCAGCATCCCAGCATCCCAGCATCCAAGCATCTCGGCTGCTGCTAATGCTGAATGACGGATCGCAGAAACAAGATGGCGCGGCGTCACCGTCGTTGCTAGGCGCGCAGACGCTTGCGCACGACGTCGCAATTCTGGGGACGGGTCGCTGCGGAAGCACACCCCATCGCAACGCGGCCGTCGGCGAGCGGGTTGACACGCCCACCGACCGATGCGCGGGGGAGGGGCGGGGTTGCCGGCCAGCACGCTAACGGCCACCCGCGTCGTCTGTTCTGTCTCCCGCCTCGTCTGCTGCTGCCGCTGCTACTGTGACATCGTCATGAACGTGTTTCGCATGAACAAGCGCCGCACGCTGACGCTGCTGCTGCTGCTGATGCTCGCCGCCGTCTGCTCGCTCGTCATCCTCTACGGTAACCATGGCGACGGCACGCTCAGCCTCTCCGATGACTTCGACCTGACGTACGACGGCAGTCGGGTCCTACGCAGCCGACTGAATCTCTTCCACCGCAAGCAGGGCAGCGACGACGTCGAGACGGCGATCCTGGCGCCGCGTAGCGGCAGCGACGACGACGACGCCGGCGGGCTGCAGTACGACCCGGTGTTGAGGGACAAGGAGCGCTACCTGCGGGAATACGCCGGAGAGGAAGCGGAAGAGGAAGAGGATTATCCCGTGGATCCGCCCAGCAACGAGCGCTACGAGCGGCAGTACGACGCCAACAACGACATCGTCGCCGACTACTACGACGGCGACGATGACGACGACGACGACGACGACGATGACGCCGACGATGACAATGACAACCCGGTGTTCCGCGAGGGCGCCTTCGACGCGGTCGAGCCTAAACGCAACGAGTCGACGGCGCCCCCTAACGGCGAGAAGTGGCGCCCCCTAGCGCCGCCACCTGATGAGGGCGGCAGAGCGACGTTGAAAAATAATTCGAACCGGAAGGACGTCGCCGAGCACAGGAAGGACGGCAAAGTGACACGGCAGCGACAGTTAGCTGGCATGTCGTCGCGCACACAGGCGACAAACACGAACGCGCATGCAGTGCCATCTGTTGACAGCAATGGCACTCATACGACGCTGAATCGAGTGAAACACTATGATACGCGCAACCACGGTGCTAGCGTTAACCTGGCAGCACAGGGTAGCAACCACGGTGCTAACGTTAACCTGGCAGCACAGGGTAGCAACCACGGTGCTAACGTTAACCTGGCAGCGCAGGGTAGCAACGACGGTGCTAACGTTAACCTGGCAGCACAGGGTAGCAACCACGGTGCTCACGTTAACCTGGCAGCACAGGGTAGCAACCACGGTGCTAACGTTAACCTGGCAGCACAGGGTAGCAATGACGGTGCTAACGTTAACCTGGC
>NW_014577258.1:465402-475890 GCF_000485595.1 Priapulus caudatus | reverse complement strand
TTGTGCTTACATGCTGTGCCTACAGGTTGTGCTTACATGCTGTGCCTACAGGTTGTGCTTACATGCTGTGCCTACAGGCTGTGCTTACATGCTGTGCTCTGCCCGTGCCTTACATGCTCGCACGTGCGTTACAGGTTCGCCAGCATGCAGGACGCAGCCGACAAAGAGGCGTCGCCAAGCCTGCTCAGCCGCGACGTGCACAACATGGCGCGTCGCTATGGCGACGGCGGCCTCTGGTTCATTGACAACGAGAGCGGTCTGCTCGATGCCTACTCTCTGCTCTTCCTCGGCAGCGATGACGTAGGCAGCCGCCGCTTCCAGCACTTCCACGCGCGGGCGCTAGGGACGCTGTGCGTCTTCCGGCGCAGCACGGTGGCGGCCGTCGTGCGTCTGCATCGCAGCGCGCGTCCCGCAGACGCCTTCCGCAAGTACGTCCGTCGGAGGGAGCCACACTACGCCGAGATGGCGCCCGTGCTCGACTCGTACAAGTTCGACGTCCGCTTCGCGAATCGCATCCGGGACGTTTACGAACGCTTCGACGCGTGCCGTCTGCGCAGCTAATGTAGCCGACACGCTAGCATAGACACGCGGCAATATTCGACACGAGGTGGCGCTGCTGGACCGGCTGCTGCCTGCGGTACGATACAATGCGAGGACCGACCAACGAGTGTGTCTCACAACTTACATGTAAAACATGTGGTGATTTAAAACATGATGTTCTTCTTAAACGAAGATGAATGAAGAACTACATTAAGGCATATTTATATATATACGCACGCACGCGCGCGCCGCGGTTCCACAGCGTTCCGTAAACATTCCGATGCCTTCATCGCAGCAGCATTACAGGCAATAGTGCATGATACTAGTGCAGCGCCACACCCGCCTATATACGATCATATAAACAATATCTGCATCTGTATAATCATCAAGAACTAATAAACACCGGTATTTATTAGCTATTATAATTATGTATATGGTCAAGAGCTATAATACATTAATACATAATTATTACATTCATACATTCATAATGCATTATTACATTATTACACTTATACATTAATCATACATTATTATTATAATGTATTAATAGCGCTTTTGATATAGTGTTTATGTAATCGCCAGTGTTATTGCGAAGCCGTATAAATGTGTTCTATCTCGCGGCAATGTATTGCTATCAGTCTCGTCTGCAAAGCTGTCGCCATCGAGTTAATGAAATATTTACGGAACGCTGGTGGATATATCATTTCCCTAATAACTTTGATAAAAGATAATCATTTGATTAAAGAGTGTCAGAATTCTTATCAGTACGAAATGCGAAGCTATTTTGTTGTTTGAAGTAGCGCTCGCACGAGATGCGTTAATTATTAATGCTTGTTAAACGGCCTCATACTAAATGATGAGAAATAATTGACCACGGGTGTAAATCAGATTGAACAGTCTACGCGCGTGTAAACCCTCGGGTTTTCTTATCCGACTGCAGGTATCACGGATGAGTTTCTACTGCACTACAAGAGGGCGCTGAATGCGACGTACGCGAAGATTTCGCAGCCACCTAGTTGGAACAAGTGCGGTCGCCCCAAGAACCGATTCATCATCATGCAGTCTGGAGTTTCCGTTTGTGCCCGCTACAGGGCGCCACACACATACCTAGTATACGGTAACTTCTGCAACTGTTCTGTAACGGTACGGAACTGCACGGTAACTGTTCCGCATGCCGCTATGACCTCCGTCTAAAGTGCTCCAAATATGCCAGATATGCCAGATGCATCGTCAGAATGTACATCTATATTTGGCACGTAGGCTTATTAGCTAAATCAACGCGTGTGTCTGATTGTATCTGTGCGCGTGTCTCCTCTCACTGTGAACTGCCAAAATGGCAGGTCGCCTACCCTACAAATCGGCGCTCCTCGTAGTGAAATACGCATAGATGATACATCTTCACTGAGCAGGGTGTAAGGTAATTGCTGGAGGTGTGTAGCATCCAAACAGCAGTATACAAGAGAGATTAGCTTTGTTTATTGTGTGGGTTCGTAATAGAGATTAGCCATCTCTATTCTGTAAGCCTGATTGCAAGACGCGCGGTTGCTCTTTCAATATTCTGTGGTGTGATGTGCTTAGTTCTAGTTAGTGATAATAGCGTTAGTAATGATATCTCTCGCCACGCACATCTCTCTCTCTCTCTCTTGATCTCGTCTCTCGTACATGTCCGCAAATTTTGGTAATATTAATATCACTCACTGAATAAATCATCATAATACAACATCCTCAGGCTTTTCCCTCCTTCTTTAATGTAAATATAATTCCACTCAATACGCAATTCAATCTCTAATTTATTTAACAAATTGTTTCTTTGCCTTCCAAAATCCGTCTGCACTGTGCTCAATTCAAAAAGCTTCTGATCACACTTCTATAATCAATATTACATCCCTCATATTCACCATGCAATCTTTCCAATGTTAACCAATTAAGTTCCACGCAGGAGAATGAATAACCTATAAATCCACCTGAAGTGTCCGTCTTGCATATCTCTATGTTATTCTTATCCTTTGGTGGCTATCTAGTTGATAACAACAGTCATCTACAACTAATCTACAGCCTTATCTACCCCCACTGATTAAAAGTTAGGTTTATTTTGATGATAAAGTTCTTACTCCACACAGGATCCAAGAATTAACCCGCGTGGGCTCCCTAGGTCTCACTTAACAGGTGCATGCTCCTCCGTGCCGTCCAACATGCCCAATCCTCTTCGCCGATAGTAAGTCGTACGGCAATGACCTTCCCACCCGTCAATCCAGTTCAACACAAGTCATCTTAGCATCCATGAAGCACTTCTCATTCATCGGATCTCCTTTCTCTTCTCCTCGATTTCTTCGCTCACCAAATCACTCGTCTCCTTCGTTCAATCGGTTCCTAGCCACCAATTCCGACCCCTCACCTCCTTCGGCCTCACGCCCCCCCCATGCCTAAACAAGACTATTGACCGAGCAAACACTCAATTGCCCCAGCTCCACGTGTGGCCACTCTTCCGAGGACCTCAAGCCCTCCCATTAGCGCTCACACCAGTTGAAGGCATCGTCAGCTACATCGTATCGCTTTGGCTGATTGTTTCAAAAACGTCGAGTATCACGCCCCTCGGCTCACACTCGTAATACCTTCATTGACACTCCCCCCCGACTCTGCAAAATGAAATATTTAATATCACTATCAATCCTTTTCCCAAAAAAGGCCACGCCCTAACTCCATTTTATTACCCACAACCACGTCACCAACCACATGTTTTTAGACAGATTTCATTCTATTTCTAACCTAGATAATTTTAGGATGCTCTATACAATTGAAGCAAGCCACATGTACTATCACTTCTTTGATCAATTCTTAAGCAGGATTCCAGCTTTCACGTTTTGCCGTGAAGCTCATGTGGATCGACAACTTTTTTCCCCCTAAGTATGTATTCGTGCACAGGGTAGTACCAGGTACAATTTTCACGTGCCGCTAATATCTAGTGATTGCGAACGTGCGCCTGTAACGATGCGATCAGCATGATGATTTTTAACCGCCATATTCATGGTAGAGATTAAACTCAGTTGTTTTTAAAGTAATCTCACAGATGTATAGTTTTGTTGAATTCACTTTTGTGGCATTGATGCTCCACTATTATTGGGAAGGAGGTAATTTTTTTTTAAAAAAACCAACAAATCTCAATCAGTGGCTTTGTGCCCGGTCGGAAGGAATGTTATTTAAAGCTGGCGGTGATGGTCCGGTCTCCCATACACAGAGCTCCTCGGACTATTGCCGCCCAGGCGTATAGCTAGACCACGATGATTGCTGCGCATATTCGAGCAATAGGCGACAGTCGCCAAGCCACATTGGCACATTTTATAACCTACAATATGTTTTTTCAGCTGTGTGCCATAACTGCATTCATGACTCGTGTCTGAATTTCGCAGCTCGCTCAATTGTATCTGGAAGGTCCAACGTGTAGATGCTGTTTTCCAGATATTTGTAAGTCATCCTGGAATTCAAGAATGACAAAGTCTATATTATAGCAGTAAAGTATTCTATGCAAGTATTTGAAGCAAACCCCATGCAAGCATAGTTCACACCCAGAAAACAAAGTGCAACCAAGAAAAACAGTCCATAGTTAAAAGTATCCATAGATATCTTAATTTTCACATAATCGAATGTAATTCATTTGTCTCGGACTAACACTTCGGTGAGTAAGGTAGGAAGCTAGAACGCCTCAAATTAAGTTGACATATAGGTTTAGTAATCCATGTGAGCAGACATGCATAAGCTCGGCAGATATTTGGGAGAAACATAAGGGGGTGAGAAGTTGGCCACAACTGTAAGCAGGTGGAACAACAGTACAGCTCTTGCAATTCTCGATCAGGTCGACTTAGCCTGAAGAGATCCAATAGAAGAATAGCTAGCATGCTTACATATGCACCTCCTTGCAACTTAAGAAAAAAGTACGCTCCCTCAACACTATTCACCCATCGTAATAGGACGCATCCATGTAATTAATCGCACGCGCCCATAGTTTTGGCCTTTGAAAATTTGGTATAGACATTGGTACACATTAAACAAAGATTTCTTAGGCTTGTGTATATAGTCCGCACTCTCTTGATTCTTTATATTGGAAGTTGTGTGGCAAGAAAGTTGCACTTATACACGAGATAAGACCTGAGCGTCAGTATCTGCTGTTCCCGTGTATACAAACACAAAGTGTCCTCCGCAGAGTCGACAGCGCTCACCACCCCCCTGACGCAGGTCTAGTGATGCTAAAAACTTCACTGGCAAATGAAATGAAGAGCACCCCTCTCCCATCCGCCCGCTGTTGTCTGGCTGTTCTGCCTGATAAAATCATTTGCCTCATAGCAAGACGTCTTGTAACATCCATGTCTTCTATTCTTGTTTGACTTTCGTAGTCCCACATATGGAACAAATTAAACCTCAGATACACATATTTTCGCACCCCACCCTAATCTCTATTCATTTGGCAGCACACATGTGCATTTGTTCCATCGGCTTAGGCAATCGTCCCATAGCAATTTATGAATTAGTCATCTCATCTCCGCTCCATCGGCCTATCGTGCGGCTTGCCTCTCCGTGTATTTTTAGGCAACTCTCACCTCTCCACAATACAGTGAATCTTCGACACTGAATTCAGCCTTACAGGGTGCTTAATAGACAGAAACTGCTGCTCCTTTTAGCAAAATACCTCACTGACATCTTTAAGTCTGAGCCGTAAATCCTTGTTCAATCCTACCCAAACATTCTAGCCTTTTGCAATCTAAACTGTAGGCAGACTCTGTAGGCCTTGCCACATTTGTTCTTCTCTTCAGCGAACGTCAGGTCATTGGGCTTCATAATAATAGCAAAACGCAGTTCAGTGCCTTTGTTTACACCAGTCAGCAAAATTCAATGTTTACCCTTCCTCTTGAGGGTCAAAAACGCGCTCACTCCCGACACTTACTCTCGCATAATCAGCAGAAAGTAATTAATGTCCTTCAACTAAGGCCATAAAAATGATAGGCTCACGCCGGCTGAAACCAAAAATATTTCTTCATCGCTTCCGTCAGACCATGTCTCAAGACAGTCTAGAATACCTGCCATGTGCCCCCTTACCTTGTGACCTGTGACGCTCATCCCTAAATTTAGGCACACACAGTGAGGTTTTCCCAGTACCATGACTGCTATAAAATCCACCTATCAAGCAAGCCTAGGTCGTATCGACCGTTCTCAGATTTTTGCTGCCGCAATTCATGCATTTCTCCTATACACTAAGTTACAGCGCGGGAATGTTTCCCCTTCCTTTTACTCACCCTCTTTTGACCTTCTTGCATCCTTGCCCCCCCACCTTCGACATCCCAACCTCGCTTTCAAGATTTCCCCCCCCCCACCGCCCACCCATCTGTTCCCTCGCCACTGCCCCTCCAAATATCGTGATACTCGTACGTCGAGCGGTAATCTTTCTAATCGATCTCTGTTCGCTCTAGCTTTCTGACGCACTCCGGTAACCACGGATGCACTGCCTATCTGCGATTACTAAAGCTGCATCTGACATGTCAGATGAGCTAATAAAGATATGTTGTGTATACTTTAATGATTCGCTATACTCTTAACATGTTACTCATGTATATGCCGTCGAACGCCCGCTCCTCCTCGTCTGTCTCCGATGTAGTGGTGTGATGGCGGGAGAGCTGGGGGAGGGGGCGGGTGGAAGGGGCTCTTAACTCGGCAAAAGCAGTTGCGCGCGAGATAGCGCGTTGCAAGATGCATCAATAAATACAAAGAATGGCATCAACCCTCTTCGTTCGCGTGATAACGCTCTCACTCAGTGTTTGCCCCAATAGAGCAGTAAAAAGCTGTAGGCCTGGCAGGGCCTATAGCTTATAAAAAAAGCTGCAGCTCCCCCGCTACACAAAACTGTAGGGCCGCTGTTAACTCTCTCTTCTATATATACTATACTATACTATATGCCATAGATGCCAGTATGCCGTGAAACTTTTGCGCTCATTTAAGCACGCCGCCGCCGTTGGCTTCTTTAGTTTAACCGTGCAATTAAGCTTAATTAAGTCTGAACGTGATTAACTCTAACTAAGAAAGCGCTGTTCGTCTGCTACTAGGTGAGGCGCTCTCGTTTCATCTGGCTCGTCTGCTAGGCATCACCAACGTTCCCATCGTCACCCTCTCCCGTGTCAACGCCACCTTGCCTCTCTGGCGCCATCTAGGAGCGAAAATGCTAAAGGAATCCGAGTGGGAGGAAGGCGCGACTGTTGCTCTCATACAGTGGATATCTGACCTGGAAAGGTGTGTGTATATGTTATGTTAGAGAAATCGGAAGGATGCGTGTATATCATGTTAAAGGAGGTGGAAAGGTGTGTATGTCATGTTCAAAAGAATGGAAAGCTAGGTGTGTGTATGTCATGTTAAAGGGAGTGGAAAGGGGTGTGTGTGTCATATGTGTTAAAGGGAGTGGGAATCCGGAGTGGAAAATGTGAAAGCGCGTGCGCGCGCGCGCGCGTGTGTGTCGTATACATGGGTGATGTAGGATGGAAGAGGATTGTGTATGCGACAATAATATCGGTGACAAGCCCATGTAATCGTCCAAGGGACACTTGTTGGGTGTATCGTTGTTTGCATGTATTCGCTGTTAATTTATGCTAATTAGGCATCTATGCTTATCTGTACTTAATCATGCCAATGTTAATGAAGATCTTGATTATCATGCTTTATCATTGATATCTTTAAATATGCTATATATTATGTAGTTTTAATTGTTGCCGCCAGGGTTCGGATGCCGGCACCGCTACTCTATGCGTTGGAACACAACCAGACGATATCTGCCGGCAGCGCTGCCCTTGCGGCCATGGATCTTCCACAGCTGGTCAGCCTGCTGCAGTGGAGCGACATGTTCGTGTTCGATTACATCACCGGAAATTACGATAGGTAAGCTGACGTCATTCGTACACGTGACGTGACGTAACGAGGTTGTTTACCTATGATTCACGCGCATTTTTTTGCGATGTGAATTTCTAATGGGCAATGTTTAGCAACCAGGTGCCGCGAAGTGGAGAATTTGCGCGCTTGAATAACACAGACAATGTGAGCCTGATTCGACCTATAGCGACGATATCCGAGATCAGACGCGGTTATCTCGCTGAGACGGATCGATGAATTAAGTTTAACCGATACTCGATCACGGCATCAATGAGTCAAAGCGTCGCCGTGTAGATTTTAAACTCTATTAGAGTCGCTACACACCTCTTCTAAAATTGCAACACGTCAGTTGCGAGGTTACTGTGATGGATCTGCTATCGTTTAACGCGCGCAGCCTAAAACATCATCGCCGTAGCGTCGCCGGTTCGGCATTTCAGCGAAAGCCAGTTCGAAGACGGTAACTGTAATTTCTACATTACATGCATATTGACCACTAATTCTCACGCTTGCAGACAACCTGTGAAGACCTTTGCCTGTCGCAATGTTCGCTGTGCAACGCCGCGCTAAAAAAAAAAAAAAGACGCACGCACGCACGCACACACACACACACACACACCACACTCGTGATCGTCTCACTCTGTGACGTGTTATTACGGTTGTGTTCGACACGCACACGCCAGAATGGTTGACCGCACGCCGCACGCACTGCGCAGCACGCACGCACGCTAAGCAAAAGTGTTATGAAACGTAGCAACTAATCAAAATAATATGAATAATGAATTGGCCGCGGCGCGAGAGGCGATGATAACGGTGAATGATAGTAACTACAATATACTTCGCTCTCGCTTAGCTTGTGCCGACATATAAATAGTTGTAGCAGATATCTACAATGATTGCTTCTTCTTATACGATAGTAACTTTGTTCAAACGCTTTTTAGAGCACAAACGCGTGTGCAGTGCGACGGATGGTGTAATAAGGGTCATACTGTTGACGTCTGTATAGCGGTAACTTAAGAAAGTTTTATTCGAGTGCGTGACGTCACTTCGTGAATAGCACATTGTAGTACATCGCCGACGCGCATATACGCACGGATTACAAACGTGCGGCGTGCACCGCGCCCGGGACAGAAATCAGAAGAGAGAGAGAGAGAGAACGAGGGGGATAGATGTTGGGGGAGGTATAAGAGAGTGAAGAAAGCGGCGAGAGAGTCATATATCAGAATAGCTGGTTTGGGAGGATAGAGAAAGAGAGGGAAGAGACACACAAGAGAGAGGCGAGAGAGAGAGAGAGAGAGAGAGGAGAAGAGAGAGAGAGAGAGACGAGAGAGAGAGAGAAGAGAGAGAGAGAGGAGAGAGAGAGAGAGAGTGAAGAGAGACTCGGTGTCTGTGTGTGTGCGTGCGTGCGTGCGTGCGTGCGTGCGTGCGTGTGTGTGTGTGTGTGTGCAGTGCGTAGTGTGTGTGTGTGTGTGTGTGTAGTGTGTGTGGTATGTGTGTGATATGTGTGTGTGTGTGTGTGTAAGTGGTGTGTGTGTTGTGTGCGTGGTGGGGTGTGCGTGCGTGGAAAAGAGACAGCAAGGAGACGGAGAAAGAGAATAACAAAGAACAAATGGAGAGAGGCGCGCGCAGCCGCGATGTTTAGATGGTGATATGGCGTACGGTGCATGATTAGAGAGTGCCATTGCTCGCTCGCTCGAGCGCCTTCAGCTGCAGGATTTGTAGCCGTCGTTCTTATTGATGCCCGTGCCGTGGCGGTGTCGCATAGAGAGGGCGCTGCTGCCTATGAATGCGTTCGACAGGGAGTAATGGGTATGAAGGCCTGCACAGTCGCGCGGCACTCCTGGGTCGCTGTGGCCGGCTGCAACATGGGCGAAAACAGATTCGATTGATCCTGTAAAGCATGGAAGGCACAGAGCGCATGGGTGTAGCAGCAGACCCTGGGTGTAGCAGGAGTCGCATGGGTGTAGCAGAGACATATGGGTGTGGCAGGCAGACGCATGGGTGTCGAGCAGCAGATCGCATGGGTGTAGCAGCAGTAACGCACGGGTGTAGCAGCAGACGCATGAGGTTAGCAGGCAGCCGCATGGGTGTAGCAGGCAGACGCATGGGCTCGTAGGGGCAGCAGACGCATGGGTGTAAGCAGCAGACGCACGGGTGGTAGCAGCAGACGCAATGGGATGTAGCAGGGGCAGACGCATGGGTGTAGCAGCGAGACGCATGGTGTAGCCAGCAGACGCATGAGGTGTAGCAGGCAAGATGGATGGGTGTAACAGGCAGACATAATGGGTGTAGCAGAGACGCATGGGTGTAAGCAGCAGACGGCAGTGGGTGTAGAGCAGACGCACTGTGTGTAGCAGCAGACGCGATGGGTGTACGCCAGACGCATGGTGTACGCAGCAGACATATTGGGGTAGAATGCAGAACATATGGGTGTAGCAGCAGACGCATGGAGAGACCGCAGCATGACAAAGGTGTGCAGCTGGGATCGGCATGGAGTTACTGGGTGTAGCAGCAGACTCATGTGTGTAACAGCAGACATATGGGTTGTAGCGCAGGACGCATGGGTGTAGCAGCAGACGCATGGTAGTAGGCACGGCATATGCTATTGGGTTTAACAGCAGACATATGAGTGAGGGGCAGAAGACCCCTTGTTGGGTGTACGGCAGACGCACGGGTGATGCAGGCCGAGATCGTGTGCAAGGGGTATGCAGTCAGGACACGCGGTGAGTCACTATGGACCACCAGCTGGGTGGCCAGACCATGGGTGTAGTGCAGGCTATGACGGTCGGCATGGGTGTAGTAGCAGACAGCTATGGGTGGTAGCAGCAGACGCATGGTGTTAGCTAGGCACAGACGATGGTGTAGCATGCAGATTGCTTGGTGTCAGCTCAGACGCATGGGTTGTATGCAGCATGTACACATGGGTGTAAGCAGCCGACGCATGGGTGGTGCAGCAGACATCTGAGTGGTCAGCAGGCAGACGCATCGGGTGTAGCAGCAGACGCATGGGTGTAGGCACAGAACAATTGGTGTAGAGCTCCGTACGGA
>NW_014577258.1:456805-464732 GCF_000485595.1 Priapulus caudatus | reverse complement strand
ACACGCCGTAATACCAGGTGTCTTAATGAGGCTGGCGTGTGCTACATGTTCGTTGCTTCGCCACCCTTCAGTTTCTCCACACCGCTGTGTGTTCTCATGTGTGGTTACCATGCACTCGTGGCTTACATGCTGTGCCTACAGGTTGTGACTACATGCTGTGCCTTACCATGTTGTTGACATCGCTGTGTTTACATGCTGTGGCTCTAACATCACCTGTGTTACATGATGTGCTCTGCCGTGGCGCTTACATGCCGCACGATGCGTACAGGTTCGCCAGCATGCATTCTTATATTCTCAAGATGTCCGTCGCCAATCCTGCTCAGCGCGACTTGTGTGCACAACCATTAGGCGCGTCGCTGATGGGCGACGGCCGCGAAGAGGGGCGCTCTGGTTCGTGTGGGCTTTCTGAGTTGTCGGGTGCTGGGTGTGTCGCGATCGGGCCTCCACCTCATCCGCCTCTTCCTCGCCGCAACCCGGAGGCCTCTCTGGATGACGTACGGCAGCCGACCGCTCCCTCCTCAGCTAGTGTCTATGTCTGCGTGCGTGGCGCCGCGGCGCGCCTCGAGGGGACGCTGCCCTGCTGTGGCTCTCCTGGGCCGCCACGCCACGCCCCCCGCGCGGCTGGGCGCCTCCGGTGCGTCTGCATCGCAGCTTGTCCCCGTCCGGAGACGCTATTCGCAAGCTACGTCCGTCGGACGGGTAGCCACACTTACGCCGAGATGGCGCCCGTCGTGCTTCGACTCGCTACATAGTTGCGACGTCCGGCTTCTTGCTCGATCGCTATCCGGGCGTTTACGAACCTTAGACGCTGTGTCGGCGTGTGTAGTTTTATGTAGCCGACACGCTGCATAGCACACGCAGGCAATATTCGAACAAGGTGGCCCGCGTCCCTCCGGTGTGTGTGCCGCCTGTGTGTCTGGCGTGGACTTGCTTCTGCCTGCGGTACGATACAATGCGGTCCAGGAGTGGTGCCGACAACGCAGATGATGATCTTCACAGTACAGTGTTAAACATGTTAGGTGGCTTTAAAACCATGATGTTCTTCTTAACGAGATGACATGCAAGAACCTACATTAAGATATTTATGGAAGCACATTCGCGACCACGAAAATTTGTGTGTATGTGATTATGTTTTACGAATACGGTTGGGCGAGAGAAAATGGTGTAACGTAGCATGAGGATGTGTCGCTGGTGAGGTCACAGATGTGTATGACGTCACGGGGGGGACTAGCGGATACGCACGCAGAATTTCAGCATATAGCATCCTAGACACATGCAACATGAACTACGGATAGTGTGATTCATGATATATATTAACGTGATTATCAGTTTTTTCTCTATCCCATGTAAGTATAAATCACGGGGCGAAATTGCTTCTACACAGTCGTAGCGCTATAGAAGTTTATAACACTACCACAATCGCGCCGACTCGCATTTATGGTCTTGGTAAAATAAAATTATAGTATATATATTAGGTGGTGTGATGGTGGTGGGAGTATATATATATATATTATATATATACACTATATATTAAGCCGGACTGTAATAACACCATGGCATTTAACTTGTATAATAACAAAATCTTGTTAACGTCCGGTATATCGATAGCACTTCGCACAATTACTTCGTATCATGTACGCTCAACTTAGCAAGTAGATTGAACTATGCAACCATATCGTACACAAATTATATTCAACACCAAGATGTTTGATCGGTTTGTTTATACTTGTCATTGCCAATCATATCTAGAAGGAACACGACGTCGGCCAAGTGCGCGCTAAGCACTGCGCTTAAACCACGCCAGGCGCGAACAGCACATACGTAAAGCCGACGAGGCAGCGCATTATTGCGTGCGACACGGCAGCGTGGGGGCATGCGAACGCACACAAACGGCACGGCACACGCACGCACGAACAACCGTTCTCTCGATCACGGAACATTTACACAACACTACACGGCGTTTGCACTGTCACTTTTACATCTCGCATTTGTTATGTAAACCCACACTATACTACGTACTTAACTTACAACACACACGCACGGCGACGCACCGCACGCAGCGACACATCACACAGTAGTGTGTCTACTACTATTCATACACTACAGTACACATACACACCACGCACACACAACACACACAAACACAGACACACCACACACTTCATATCTCATTCGCAAACCACACTGACGCACACGCACACGGCGATCATATTGTATGGTATAGTACACATACGATACTACGGTATCCACGGATGAGCACGACCAATACAACACGCGACGCGACGCATTTCGCACGCTCGCCAGAACGCATTTCACGCACACGAACACCACACACACACCACACACACACACACACACACATAGTTACACCATCGTCTAACACAACATCAGCACCACACTGACACACACGACGCCACAACACACACTACGTCACGCACCACACGACACCA
Source organism: Priapulus caudatus (assembly GCF_000485595.1). Taxonomy (NCBI): domain Eukaryota; kingdom Metazoa; phylum Priapulida; class Priapulimorpha; order Priapulimorphida; family Priapulidae; genus Priapulus; species Priapulus caudatus. The sequence continues at coordinate 462,282 of NW_014577258.1, read as the reverse complement.
CGAACATATAATTCACACACACACACCACCACACACACACAACACACACCCCACACACACACACGCCACGCGGTACGCACACACGACACAGGCCGCATCGCGACGCAGCGGCACGCACGCACACCAGACACCACACATACAAGCACACACACAGCTGATCGCTCTCCAAGCCTGTGGTTGTGGCCGGCGAAGATACATGTAAGTCAGCGTCTCTCTCTCTCTCCTCATCTCTCTCTCTCTCTCTCTCTCTCCTGATCTCTCTCTCTCTCTCTCCTGATCTCTCTCTCCCTCTGTCATGTCACTCACTTCTCCCCTCGCTCACACTCTCCCTCTCGTTATCTCTCTTACGCGCTCTCTATCTCTCTTTATTTCTCTTTCGCCCTCCTTCGTTTTTCTCTCCCTCGCTCTCTCACTCTCATATTATGGAGTTATACTAACCACAAATCCCGTGTTAGCAGCAGGCCACTGCTGCAGGAAAGGATAGGGTATGCCCATTGTTCCTGTCATCTCGAACGGATGTAAGTTCTTCTCCTTCTTCCTCCATTTCGCCCGCCTGTTCTGAAACCATACCTGGACGCGCAGGTAGATCCGCGCATTAATACACGGCAAATGTTCACAGCCAACACACAGTCGTGGCTTTACAGCGGAGCATGTCATAAAGACGAGATGATCAATCAATATAATTATCATAAAACTAACTTGATCAGATAATGAAACATGCGCAGGAAATGAGAGAATCGCTTAATATTGTAACGAGGCCATTAGGTTGGTCGCACTAATCAACTCGTATCTACGCGAATACGTCACGTATGAATCACGTAAAATTGATGTCGGAAGTTCAATGATTTACCTGTACTCGAGACTCCGGCAGTTTCAGTCGGATGGCGAGCTTCTCGCGCATGAATATGTCGGGGTAATGCGTCCGGCGGAAGGCTCTCTCTAGAACTTGTAGTTGCGCGGTCGAGAAAGTAGTGCGATTTCGCTTTATCTTGTCACTAAACTTCTCCGAGCAGTCAGCGACAGCATCGGCGACCCTGCTGCCGTCTGCCGAGCGCAAAGTGAAACATGTGAGATGCGTGTGAACGAGTTAGTGGCGAACGACAGCAAACACTAGAACGATTCAATAACAAGGAAATGTTGACAAGACACTACGGAGAAATACAATTTTTCTAGTCTACATAATTAATAGTCGTATATATAATATAGTTATATATATCTCGCATATTATTAAGTAATTCTATAGAACCTTCCATCGTAGTGACGTATGAATACGTATCTGTATAATATACTTACTCATGCGTAATCTCTATTAGCACTATTCGGTATTGCTATCCGAGTTAAATGTTTGTCTTCTTTTTTCACCGCCCGTAGGTACATTCCTGCGAGACGCGCGAGACGCCGCGCACACACAACACACACCAGCCACAGTGCTTCTCCATCACACCACACACACACACATCCAACGCACACACACACGCAACTGCACCGTCACAGTGCGCGCACCACACACACCCCAGCACCACACATGCACTAATCGACAACACACACATCACACACACACAGCAGCAGTGCCGCGCTCAATGCACACACACTCGCACACGCACAGTCACCGCACGCAACGCACGCACGCACCGCACCTACACACACCACACACACACGACGAATCAGCACCACACATATATTATAATATATATATTAAGACTTGGTTATATTAGACGGGGACTCAGCCAACAGCAAATGCTTCTTTAATAAAGTCTGCTAATCTCGCGGTGAAATTCGCGAGTGATGCGATTTATATGCTCAAATAGGGTGGGCCCAACCAGCCTGACAGAGTGGTTCGGATCGAGATCGAGGACAGCACCACCATTTGAAGTGACGTGAGTGAGCACTCAACAGACCGCTCGGCCCGTCTCGTCGTCCGTCTGCGCCGACGATCTAGCTGTACTATACAATCGTTCCAGTTATGAGTTAGAGAATGGACCGCTAATTACTGATTTCAAGCGTTGGGAGGCTTACTCGCTTGCTGTCGCATGCACGCTGCTCTGCTCTCGCTCTTGCCGCATCTGTATAAATGCAACGTTATAATACTATATATATATAATATATATATTATATATTACTATATATATATATATATATATATATATATATTTATATATTATATATATATATATATGACTATTTATATATATATTATATATAATAATAAAACTCTTACATTGTTATATATAATACTATATAATACTACAACAATCCTGGAAAATATAGCATATCTATCGATATTTTTTTTATCTTTCTACTATCTATCTATTCCTAACTAATCTATCTATCTATCTATTCTGATCTATCTATTACTTATCCTACTCATCTATCTATCTATCTATCCTATCTATCCTATCTAAATCAATCCTATCTATACTATATTATATCTATCTATTTACCTACTTCTTATCTAGCTAATCTAGATTCTATCTATATAATCTATACTATCTATTTATCTATCTATCTATACTCATCCTAGTCTATCTTATCTAATCTAATCTTTCTATCTAGTCTATCCTATCCTATCTATCTAATCTTAGCTATCTATCTTTAAAAATTCTATCTATCTTATAATATCTATCCTATCTATCTAGACCTATCTATCTATCTATCTTATCTATCTAATCTAGCTTATCTATCTATCTATCTTCATCATCCATCTTATCTACTCTATTCTATCTGATTCTTACTCTATTCTAGTCTATCTATCTATCTATCTATCTATCTATCTATCTACTCTAATCTTAGCTATCGTATCCTATTCTATGCTATCCTATCTATCTATCTATCTATATATCTATCCTAAATCTATCTTAGGTTCTATTCTACATCTATCTATCTATCTCATCTTATCGTTAATCTATATATCTATTCTACTCTACGCTATCCTAAATCCTAGTCTATAGTATCTATCTAACTCCGCATCTATCTATCTATCTATATCTATCTATCTATCTATCTATCTACAGTACATAACTCTCTCTCTCGCATAGATACTCACTCTCTCTCCTCCTCTCCCCTCTCTATATTCTTCCCCCCGTCTCTCTCTCTCTCTGTCTCTCTCTCTCTTTCTCTAGATATATATATATATAATATGCGATATATTTTACCTGTATCAAATTGTTCGTTAGCTGTGATAGATGCGTCTACATGAGGTAAATTAACCTCATCATTGCATGAGGTATTATGTAAAATAATCCGGGTTATGCTTTTACACGAGGCAGAAACTAGCGCTTGTCAACTGTAGGGTTTTCATTGATCTTACGTTTAAAAAAATAACTAACTAACTAACTAACTAAATAAATAAATAAATAAACAAGTAAGTAAGTAAATAAATAAATAAACTAATATTACTAAAATAATGCACACACCCACCCACGCGAGAGCAATTATAACACATTTTACTGATCATGCATATAATTAAAATTTGGATCCATTAAAAATTTTGGAACAATCATAGCATGTACATTTTCAAAAGCACATCCGACGCAGCCATTTCATTGCTTAAGAATATCGAGTTTACTTATTGTATATTATTATCATATATTAAAATGTATATATTTATTAATAGCAATAGCAAAGCAAGTAGAAATTTAGTAAATCAGTTCTCTAGACTTCATTATGATAAGATTTAGATTAGATTTAGATATGAATTAGATAAGATAAGATTAGATTTTATTTAGATAAGATTACATTACTTTGTAAGCGAGCCGGCTATGTAAATTCACGTACCGCGAGATTGCAGATCGCCCGCGTAGCACGCAGACGCGCTCGTACTGGCGGAAACCAAATCCCCATCGCCAACGTCGTCGTCCTCGTCGTCGTCATCGTCGCCGTAATCGTCGTTATACGCAGGTTCTAGAGGATCGAACTGGTTTCCAAATATCGCCTCGTCATTGTCCACATCACACATGCCCACCTCCATAGCAGTAAGTGATGGGGTTTGTCACAGCAAGGCGTCTGCTTCTTTGGTAAGTCTGCAAACGTTACCAAGCAACGGTTAACAACCGTACCGGCGTCTACCGAGACGAGCAGCCGGTCAGACGGTAACAACCAAGCTTTTGCTTTTCAATGTTTTCCGTGGAAAAGTTCGAGGTCCGCCGTGTGCTCACTCGAATTCAATTCGCTTTAGTCCTCGAAGCGTCATGTAACCACCTCTACCTTCTCTTTCCCGACTCCTCCTCCTGCCTCTGTTCCTACTTCTCCTACTCGTACTCAGCACCTCTTCCTTTTCGGTCCACGAGACACCAGACACCTTCTCCTGCTCTTCCTTCTCTTGAAGTTCACGAAACTCCACGTGCTTCCTCCTTCGCGTCGTGCCACCTCCCTGTGACGGCTCCTCTGTCTGGCTTTCCTTCCTAGAGCCTTCAGCTCTTCCAGCCTGCTCCGATCCGGCGAGACCCGAGTCTAGGGCAACTCGTCAGCCCTGATCGCTAGTACCCGCGAGGAATTGCAGTAGGTAGCTGTAGCAGTAGCGAGCTCACTGCTGCACGGCTTATGCTCCTCGTGTGTAGTGTAGTGTAGTGTAGTGTAGTGTAGTGTAGTGTAGTGTAGTGTAGTGTAGTGTAGTGTAGTGTAGTGTAGTGTAGTGTAGTGTAGTGTAGTGTATGTGCTAGGTGCAGGCGTGGGCTAGACGTGTAGCGTACCTGCTGTGCGTGTGTATGTGCTAGACGCGTGTCTCTCTGTGTGTGTTGCTGGATGTTGTGGGTATGCGCTAGGTGAGTATAGCCAGGTTATGTGAGTACGTCTGAGCGTCACACTACCTGCGCACAACGTCACAGTCGCCCATCACACACAGACATACCCATATATATATATATATATATATATATATATATATATATATATATATATTAGACTGGTTATATTAGACGGGACCCAGGCCAACAGCAGTGCCTTCTTTAATAAAGTCTGCTATGTAGAAGTCTGCTAATGCTCGATGTAGAAGTTCGCAGTGATCGGATTATAGCTCAAAGATGGGTGGGCCCACCAGCCTAAAAAATGGTTCGATCGAGGATCGAGGACGCACCACATTGAAGACGTGAGTGCACTCACCCGTCGGCCGATCGTCGTCCGTCTGCGCCGACGTCGAGCTATCGTCAAGGTTCAGTATGTTAGAGATGGAGAATTTATGATTCAGCGTGGGAGCGTTACGCGGCTTGCTGTCGCCGCTATCTGCTTCGCTCTGCCGCTCTGTATAATGCAACGTTAGGGTTAGATATATAAAAACGTCTGTTTATATAATATATATATATATATATACACAACAATGGAAAAGATACATATTTAACGATATTTTTTTATCTATCTATCTATCTATTTAAGTATCTATCTATCTATCTATTTAAGTATCTATCTATCTATCTATCTATCTATCTATCTATCTATCTATCTATCTATCTATCTATCTATCTATCTATCTATCTATCTATCTA
>NW_014577258.1:442761-450027 GCF_000485595.1 Priapulus caudatus | reverse complement strand
TAACTCACGTGTGCGCCGGGCATAACGTCTAAACGCAACACATGTGATAAGTACAGGTTGGGAAGACATCTAGATCCATGGCACTCTACTACGATATACGGAAAACACGATGGTGAAAATGACGAGAGCGAATAGCAAAGAAAGAGAGCGGACAAAGGGAGAGGGAGAAGGGGGGGGGGAACAGATAGAAAGAGAAAGCGAGCGAGTTTTTCATAAAGATTGAACAGGCGAACAAACGTAGCCATACAGTGAGGAATGATAGAGGCAGACACTCGGGCCATAATAAAAATGTTGTTTGTTTGCCCTCACCCGACCGACCAGCCAAAAAGGGGCCGACTCAAACATTTTTATTGATCTTTCCCATTCTTTTTTGTTTTTACAAATTGTATCACTGTACATTATATAAATCTGTAGGCAATACATTATATGCACCAAGCAATACAAACATTCAACATAAAAGCTATCTCCACACAAGCACACTCGAGCATGTAGACACCATGCTGAATTTGTAAAAAAGACCCCCCTAAAAAAAAAGCCTACCTACCTACCCAAACTTTTCAGCCTGGGTCGGGTGGGGGCAAACAAACAACATTTTTATTTTTGCCCAAGTGTCTGCCTCTATCATTTTTTTTAAATTGTGGCCTGATAGAGGCAGACACTCACCTTTAGCTCGCGCGAGGCCTGTATGTGTCCGAACGGTTGCTTGATGCCTTTGCCGACCTGCCAGATGATGGCTTCAGGAGGCTGCTGCTTGAACGGCTGCTCTCCACATAGCAGCTCGTAGAGCATCGTCCTGCAATCACACGACAACGACGACGTCAGACGTCAACACATGATGTGATGACATCAGACGTCAACCCAAACCTGCCAACCTGTGATTCATGAAAATAGTAAGGCTTTTCTTTTCTTGCAGCAGGCGGCCATTTTGTTTGTATGTTATGCGCGCAATGAATGATGGGACTAACTCTAGATCACGCGAGAACAACGTGAACGCGTGATCCAATATGGCTGCGCCCACAATCGCCAGATATTTCTCAGCTCACAATGTAAAAAACATTAATTTTCACAAGTCGTAAAAAATCGTAAGTTTTTTAGTTTGATCATACATTTGTAGAAACATCATGGAATTCGTAAGGAATACGAAAAAATCGTAAGGGTTGGCAGGTCTGTCAACCCATGACGTGATGACGTCAGACGTGCTCTCACGTGTACACTCTCTCAACGACGCTCTCAACGAGAAAAGCACGCACTCATGCACACACATACACCGACGGAGACAAGACGCACGACTCAGATATCTCGTTAAAATCATTGCAGTTCGTACGAGAACCATTAGTTTACGATATGTGCATGCTATATTTTCGTACGACTCAAACAGAGAATAAATAAACACCCACTCATGCTCTGCACACCACACACCCTTCGACGTGTCAGACTCAATGTCCCACGTCTCACGTGTCTCCCCCTCCCCGTGTCTCCCCCCTCCCCGTGTCTTCCCCCAACTCCACGTGTCGCGGGCGCACTCACCCGAACGCGAACACGTCCGACGTGGCTTTGAACGGGAGGTCGTGATCGTGGCGCCACCGCGCCTCTAGACTTTTGATAATCTCAGGAGAGAGGTAGCAGAGCCAGCCCGGTGGAATCGACAGCCAGTTGTCCCTGCAAGAGGGCAGCATGTGTCACTCTACCAGAACGAGTCACATCAGGATTTTACAATTAAGAAATGTGTGTTTTTTTTAAATTGAAACATTATGAATTTACAAATATTACAAAAATATTACATGAAATAAATATAATTTAATTTGAATTAAAAACTAAAATAAAATAAAATAATTTGATTAAATTGAATTTATATTATCATCAGCACACTGCACCCACAATGTTATAGAAATATTTTTAACAACGAGCACGCTCACTTGTTTTGTCTGCACAGCTTGGCGACATTGAAGAGTCCGAAATCAGTGATGACGACCTTGCCATTCTCCAGGAAGATGTTTTTTGTCTTCAGGTCCTTATGTACAATGCCTCGTGCATGCAGATAACCCATACCCTGTGACACAGAGGCATGGAATGACACGTTCACACAAGTAATACCAGCATTGTCAGTCTGCCAATAAAACACATGCAAATACACACACGTTTGTTTTGCTGCATTGTTTGCTGTTCGCACCAACTACCCGTAGAATAACACCCGAGGCCCATTGTTAACCATTATTGATGCAATGATGACCATAAGTCGAGGATCAAGAGAGAGAGAGAGAGAGAGAGAGAGAGAGGGAGGGAGAGGAAGGGAAGCCATATGTGTGACTAATTGTTGACGTGAATCGGATCGCAGAGGTAGCAATCTGCTTTGATGAAAGAAAACTAATCTTGATACGACAAATTAGTGAATCCTAACTCGTACAATGACAATAGATTCTGTATAATTACCCAGGACGTTCTGACCTCGGCCCTCGCTAGCAGAACCAAGCCGGATCAAAAGTGACACATGCGCACACGCGATCGGCCACCATACGCATGCGCGAACGAGTGCCAACCTTAGATCAGAGACAAAGCTAAATAAGAATAAAGTTCAATCCCCGGTTTGATCAACAATCTCAAATCAGGCCAGTGGCAAGCTTTCCAGGGGTGGGGATCTTTTTCATCAGAAGATGGACCTTTGCCAACTTAGTCTGCGTACTGCACAGAAACACTCTAAATTCTTTCAGATTATATTACTTTGCATTAAACTGCGTACAAAAACGTATAAACTAGATTTCCTTTTGATAAAAGCCAAAGCACATTTAATCAGCGCATTGGTGAACACTTAAACATGTTGAGATGTCTGTGTCAACCTCATATATATATATAAAATAAAGCAAAATATGAAGACCTCACTGGAACCGACAATAGCTTCTACCCATGGTCACAACATTGCACTTACTTCCAGTTTATTAGAATGGAGAGTTGTAAAGAATTTGACAGCCTGTTCTAGATCTAAATGTGTCATAAGGCTTGTGTATTCATGGCGAGAGCAGAGAGCACTTTCTCGCATAATGATGCTCTTAATTATTACGCTATTTTTAATTAAACCTCGTATATGCAATTTCCTGTGTATCTGACAGCACTATCTTCTAAAAGATGCACGCTTATTTTAGAACGCAATCATACAACAAACCATACTCATACATACACACACACACGCGCACGCGCGCACACACACACACACACACACACACACACACACACACACACACACACACACACGCACACACGCGCACGCGCGCGCGCACACACACACACACACACACACTTTATTATTCATTTATTTACATTTATATTTACGTATAAGCCTAAATGTTCTTACCTCTAGGCAATCAGCTTGACATTACAGTCTGCTGTGAATATGTCATAACGCAGATAATCCTGGTAACTAACAATACACAGTGTCTTGTATGTTTAGGCATTTGACAATACACTGTGTATTGTTAGCGAGCTTTCAACAATACACTGTATGCCGAACCAGCCAGTTCCAATCCTCTCGGCAATCACCAGTTCTTCGTATGGTATGTCCCACTCCCTGAGCGCGTTTGATAACTGCAATACAGCACAACGCTTAGCAAGCTTCTCAGGAACGCGTACCTAACCGATCGCATGACCAGCATCTATAGTTGACAACCCTGCCGATTACTCTCGTCAACTCTCCCGGCTTTCATTCGTCTGTTAAATTTTTTTCGCCGTGTAATTCCGTCCCTCGTCAGGCTGATGTATCAGCCAGCTAACTCACAGTCTCGAGTTTTCCCATTAGCCTCACTCACACTGCTCTCTCTGTGCACACTGCGCCTCTCTCCAAGGTCACCGGGTTCATGGTCAGACTGCTGGCTCTCCAGAGAGTCGATCCGCATTGGAGACGTCTTCTCAAAGTCACCGCCCTGAAAGGAAAACGCGCACACCCACACACATGATTATCCACGGAAGCCAGAGACATGACGCACGAGTCGGAAATCTCGTTAAAATCATTTCAGATCGTACGAGAACCATTAATTTATGATGTGTATTCTATATTTGCATACAACTCAAACAGAGAATAAACAAATTCAATTTCTCTGGTAAAAACAACAAGATATACAGCTTAAAACCATTAAAAGTATCAACAACGTATAGACGTGTTTAAAAACAAAAAAATCTTCATAGACATTGCTTATATTTATTGTGGTAGTAATATAGTTATACTTATAGTCATAATTATGATTATATAGTTATAGGTAAACTTATGGTTATAGTCACTTACAGTCACAGTTGACTTGTCACTGTCACTCGACTTCTGCGATGCCAACGTTTCTGACACATTTCTGCAAAAAAAAAATTACAAATTCATCGTACAAACAACATACAATATGAGACACACGTGGAGAGATGTAACATCCTACAACACACCACAATTATGATAAAACTTGTATAATGATAAAACACAAGCAATTAATTTATACTAAATATAATGTATATATATCTATCTATCTATATGTTTATTGTTGAACACCTTCTAACAATACACTTTTTTTTCTTTTCTTTTTTAATTAGTTTATTTTTTGATTTGTAAACTTGAAATTGACATTTATTGAAATGAATTTATTGAAATTATCTTATTGATTTTATTGAATTTATTGAAAATAAAATTGAATTTAAATACACAGTTGTTAGGTACCTACTACAATACACAGTGTATTGTTAGGTGTTCAACAATACACACTGTATTGGTGAAAGTTAATTGTTAGTTACCAGGATTATCTGCATAACGCGTAATCAAAAAGATCATGGAAATTTATTATTACGGTCAAATGGGAATGAATGTCAGTGATCAGATCTCATTTTAGTCTGTTATATCAGTCGGCTAGTACCAGAACACACAACCCCCTAAAATTATACTCCACAAGTGAGTTCAAGAACAACATTCGTCTTGGATGTTTGCGAGAATATACATCGATGATATTGCCGATATCAGTGATATATATTGATGAAATTGGGATAAAATATATTATGCGTAGCACCGGGTTTAGTTTTCATTTGTCTTGTGTTGTATATTATGTCGTAAAAGTCTACAGAATGCGAAGTAATTGGCCTTTAGTTGGGCAAGTCAACATTATACGGCAAAAAATTTTGCTTGGCAGAGAATAGGGGGGGGGGCACGCGGGCTGCGCCCCTCCCCTGACTCAGCGCGTGGCAGTATACAGAGAATCTTTCCGATCCCTCTGTACCGTGGAAATCCAGCGGCTGCTTGAAGAAAGACAACATGAGTTTGATTACACATGCAGGTCGCCAGCGGCAGCTCCCTGCTCCATCCAATATTCTAATATAACCAGTAAGCAGTTGTACGCTCGTACGCTCACGCACGCACGTGTCTGCGTGCGTGCGTCCGCGTGTCGTGTGTGCGTGCGTGCGTGCGTGTGATAGAGAATGTGTGGATCCACAACCATATCTGTAATCTTTGTGTACGTTTATGCGAGCGAGCGCGAGCATGTCTACGGCACTTATCGCAATACACGGTATATCGCGTCACGATGTCTGCTTCTAGGTAGAAAACAACTGATATAATACGTTCGATGGCCACTAGTCTAAGATCTGACCTACAGCTTCGCGCGTGATTTAGTACATTTAAATACTACTTATTTAATTTGTGCTCGTCGGCAACTTGTTTCTTTCTTTTTCTTGCACATTTCATCTATATCTTCGTGCTTTTCGCCTCCATATATAGTGATAGCATACAGCAGGGATTCTCTAGTCCTTAATAGCCTATGCGACATGAAACGTAAACGGCGGGTAAGAGTAAAACCAAGACTTTTATTCGCAATCCATAAATATTTTATATACAGAAGTGTTCAGGTATGTATGTATATATATTGCACGATACAAGACAATGATAAGCGGGGCGGGCGGGGCAAGAGCAAGAAAGCAGCCCTGGTTAACATCACCAGCGTTCTTTATTGACACACGTGTGCAGTCGCAGCGTGCAGCGCGGCTTCACCGCCAGGCGAACGTAGGCGCACACGTCAGCGACGCACGCACATGCACACACGCGCGCGAACACACACCAGCCCGCCGCCCACACCCCGAGACCAGCTCATGAAATACACGCGCATCCCGGTGCTTGGGGGGGGGCAGGGGGGCATTCTCTGCCACGTACAGTCAACCCTGTACACAACGGCCACTCGAGAGCAACGCCAAGCGATTTTCGTGGATCGGTGGCCGTTCTACGGAGGTGGCCGCGCTCACACAGGGTTGACTGTACTACTACGATCAGGAGTAAGATAATATAGGATATTATCTTATCCTATCCTTATCTTATATTATCTTATCCTATATTATCTTACTCCTGCTACGATGATGTCAACGTTTCATCACGGCCGACGCACACAGGAATGCATAAATACTACGTAACGCTATCGTTTCTCGTTCGAAACTCAGTGTCGGCTGGTTGCAAACGACCTGGAAAGTCTCGGCGGAGACCCACCCGGCCAGATCCGCGATCAGACAAAGAGACTTCACAGAAACCTCATCGCCCTCGCAAACCAGGTACGCCAACACCACCTAACGGCAGTCAGGCACACACCACCCCCGGAGAGACGGGGCACGAACGCGTGATAGGCGTGGCAGCTCCGGCGAGAGTAGTAGACATTTGCACGAACCCTGGCCGTCACGACCCCGCGCATGACCTCCACACCTAAAGGTCAAAGGTCGTGACCCCACAGGTGATACCTCACCTTCCAGCGACCAACGTCATACTAAGCCGACCTCACCTGGCCGTGACCTCGCAGGCGTGACCCCGACGAAACTAGGTCGCGACCAAGCTGACCTCCCAATGCGGCGTGAGGTCGGCGTCCGAGCCCCGGAGGCGTCAGCGTAGCATAGCAGCAAGCTCGCGTAAGCTTCCGTCACGTTAACGGCAAAGCGTCGCGCGCCCGCATCTTCGCTGCTCGGTTCCTACGGCTACGGCACGACGACGACGACGACGACGACGACGACGACGACGACGACGACGACGATGACGAAACAACGCGCTCCTCCTCCTCGTGTGAGATTTTGTACAACTGCGGCAGAATACGTACACGGCAGCGGGCAACATCGCGATCCTCTTCTTCTTTATACATATACGCGATGACGATCGCGTCGCCGCGACGACGACGACGACGACGACGACAGGCAGGCAGACGAGTAAAAAGCGGTGGGTTATCGTTTCCAGCTGTACAGCTATTAATACAACACTGTACAATTTCATGAAAAGCATGGGGG
>NW_014577258.1:441321-442120 GCF_000485595.1 Priapulus caudatus | reverse complement strand
CTCTCTCTCTCTCTCTCTCTCTCTCTCTCTCTCTCTCTCTCTCTCTCTCTCTCTCTCTCTCTCTCTCTCTCTTGCGCCCTCGCGTCTCCCGGTGCTTACACCGCATGTATATATACGTATATATGTGAAAGGAAGTCATTAAAACAATGCGTTGAAAGTAAGACTCCGGGGGGAAGGGGGGAAGAACGGAGGTTTTCTACGGCTCGCATGCCGATCCCATCATGAGAGGGACGACTGCGGTGCGATCTTGTTCCAGATCCTGTTCCTGCCAGGTGCCACATTATTTCGTGTGTACGGGGGAGGTGGGGAAGGGATGACAATGAGAAGAGTGGTAGGAAGTAGGAGGGGAAGCGAAGACGGCAGTGCCACGGATTCCTTCCGCAATATCGGACTACAGAGTCGAGACGCCTCTCTTGGTCTTCCTCTTCCTCCTCCTCCTCCTCCTCCTCCTCCTCCTCCTCCTCAGAACACGGATTCGGCGCTGCGGGAGAGCTTGACGGGGTGGGAGGGACTGCGAGCGAGCCTCTTCTTCGGCAGCTTCTCCAGATGCTTCTGCAGCCACGTGAAGTCTGGTCTCTCCTCCTCCTTGTACGACCAGCAGAGCATCAGCAGCTCCTGCGACAACGACAACGAAATCAAGGAATCGTCCTCGAAGGACAAGTGTGTGTGGACCAGCGACGCTCACCATGCAACGTAACGTCTGAACGCAACACATGTGATAAGGCCAAACAAAAAAATAGGTGCGTTTCCTATTGCATCGAAAACAAAAGTAGGGTAGGTAGGTAGGGATTTTTTTTTT
>NW_014577258.1:438880-441311 GCF_000485595.1 Priapulus caudatus | reverse complement strand
AGAGAGAGAGAGAGAAGCTGAGACAGAGAGTGGGACACAGAGACAGAGAGAGAGATAGAGAGACCACATGCGCTTTCCACGCGATCGACAGACACCCGCTCCCACACACACCTGGAATGCTGAAACTGAGACGGACACCGTCGGGCGGTGTCCTTGGTGACGACCTTGCCGAACGTGCCCGGCGACGGGTGGCAGCACCGCGAGACTGCAGGCGGCGGCGACGGGGGAGGGGTTCTCCTCGCCCCCCGAGAAGGAGAACTGCACCTGCTTGAAGTGGTTGACTAGTCCGTCGGGCAGCCCGCAGGAGGGCGTCGCCCGCAGCGCACACTGCTTGTGGAACTTGCGCCTGCGGCGAGTATGCGGAGAAAGAAAGATTAGGGGGGGGGGGCGGCGGGGGAGACGAGGGGAGGCTAGAGTGCTGAAGCGGCGATGCAGAAACACGGTCGGGCACACGACGCACGCGCGGTGGCGGTACGGCTGGGGCGCGCAGAAACGTGAAAAAACGATGGCCGACTCACTTGCACTCCTTGCAGCGCTTTCCTCGGAACATGACGGGTTTCCCGCAGTGGTCGCAGGGGCAGGGCGGCATCTCGATGGCGTTCACAAACCTGCAAAGCAACGAAAGCAGCAACGCCGTCACTCTCATGGTCACACCGTCGAGGTCAGGGGCCCGTTGTCAGAAGCAAAATTAGTCTTAACATTAGTCTTACCATTAACTTCCACTCATAAACCGTTGACAGAAACATCGTAAGGTTACGAGAACGAAAAATCCTCGGAAATTTCCTCCTAACATTACGAGAGCCCAGACCCTCTCGTAACTTTAATATTAAGATGAAAATAACACATTTACACTAAGAATTACAATTATAGTATTATTATTATATTTTATATTACTGAATAATATTTTTCTTGAAAAATACTTCAAAATCATTAATTATCTACCGATCGTAAACAAAAACAAAACATTTACAAATGGCGTATGGCATTTGTTCTCGTTTTAAATATTTTGATGAGCCATGACCACTGGCCACGAGTCTCGCGTCTCGGGTTACAGTGTGAGAATCATGTCTTGTGGTGCAGAATAAATTCATGACTGCATTGTTTTTGATCAGATATTATTTATATGTGGTTACCCATCATAATATTATGCATAAATTACTGTGATGTACAACAAATGTGTATGAATTTGAATTTTGTGATCGATTCTCATCCACTCAACAGCCTTGTGACATCCAATTATGAAGTTCCTGTTATCGTAAGTTTTCTCATAGCTGCGATGCGTTTCTGTCAACGCTATTCTCGTAACATTAACATTAGTCGTAAGTGTTACCTTAGCATTAACATTAGCATTAACTTTGCGATGCTTCTGACAACGGCCCCCCGGGCGTTATCATATGTCCTCATGCCATGACGCCAACCAACCAACACCATGCAGATTAACCACCGGTGCTGGATAGAATGTTCCATATTCCCCGTGCCTGTAGAAGTCGGCACCACAACATGTTCTGCAACTGTCTATCTGTGAGTATGTCAGTTTGTCCTTTGACACTTACCGGTGCTGCATAGAATGTTCCATGCTCCCTGTGCCTGTAGAAGTCAACACCACAATATGTTGTCCAACTGTCTGTCTGTTAGTACGTCCGTCAGTACGTCCATCAGTCCATACACACTTACCGATGCTGGATAGAATGTCCCATGCTGCCTATGACGGGACAGGTCGGGGTGCGCGGCGACTTTGGAACCACGACAGAATCCCCGCTCTCCGAGCCACCAGGGGGCGACCTCGCGGGGCTGCTGACGGACGGCGACGAGTGGCCGGACTGACCGCGGCTGCCCGTGCTGCCATCTATGGTGTGCTGCGAGAGCGCCTCCAGGCTGCGCCCCAACCAGAGCTCCTCCGGTTTTTTCTTCGTTCTGCGCGAGAAAAAGCGAGCAACGTGCATCTCTCGTTACGGACAGCAATCTCGGATCACTCGCCCCGCCACCGCTATCTCATGTCCACATCTTCCTACCACTCGATTAGTACGATTACTGATGCCATTGTCTACCCAACACCCAAGAACGTTAATGTCAGCGAAACGACAAACGCAAATCCAATTTGGATGGAGTGCAAATTGTGTAACAGCAGTTATAGATTATGGTTAGCGTTAGGGTAAAGGTTCGGAAACGGGGATAGGATTGGGTTATTATTAAGTTAGCATTATGGTTCATGTTTTGTTGAGCCTGTTACACAGTTCGCACTCCACTGCATTACCAATAGAATCTAGCTGCAATTAGTCACCTTCTGACGACAGTGGTTGTGACGCCACGTGTCAATGACACCCGGTTACCACTAACAAAATCTAGCCAAAATTTATCGCCTTCCCGCGACGGCGGCGCCACGCGTCGACGACGCCGGCGCCACCTGCACGCGACGACGACGACGTCGTCG
>NW_014577258.1:432117-433534 GCF_000485595.1 Priapulus caudatus | reverse complement strand
AGTACAGTCCAGAAAGTTCGAGAGAGTTTGCGGGGCCGTTTATAAAAGGTCTCGAACATCGAGCATCGTGTAGCAGGTTCTGGGAAATGATAGATTTGTAGAGTGTTCCAGAAGTATTCCTGGTTACTATATAAGTCGGCATCAGCATCGGAAATAACCGGGGGCGACTGGCGATTTCGCCCCTCGGCGGAGCCCAAATAGCCCCCTAAAATCCTCAAAACCCAATTCTTTGGGGCGACCATTTTCTTCAGCGTCGCCCTCATCTCAGCTACGAAAATTTCACAAAATTTCTGTTCTAGGAGCAGCATACAGAATTAACATGTTCACCTCACTTTCGGCAAGCTTTCCGTTTTACAGGAATTAATTTAGATCTACAGCTATCGTAAATAAACGCGCAATGCTGCATATGCATAGTGGGAAAAGGGAATAAAGGTATCGGCTTTTGCTTGCATGTTACAGCGCTATACGAATCAGCGCTGTAATATTAATTAATCAACTGATTCTAATCGCTTGCTTCAGTATGACTAGTCTTCGACAGATACGGTTGGCACGGCGCTCAGTACAGTATGTTGTTTACGAATTACGATCGATGTAAAAGACTACCAAAGACCGGTAATGCGACTATCACGTTGTACCTGGGGTACGGTGAATGTTGAGCTAGTTTTCGCGGTCGCAGTGAAAATTACATACAGGATAAAAAATTACAAATATAATGAAATATTACAAACATATTAACAGGAGCTAATAATGACAAATAATTTGACATTATTAGCTCCTGATATTAATAAATCATGACACAAAATTATTATACAATATATAGCACCAACAATATCACATTAATGGTCTAATATAATCAAATGTAATAAAATGTTAACATGCATTCAGTTCAACGTGCAACGAAAAAGTAGCCCCTAAAACAAAAAAATAGCCCCAAAAAATTCAAAAATAGCCCCAAGGCTCTAATAAAAGTAGCCCTTAAAAAATAAAAAATAATTCGGCCCCTGGCCGGCATGCATCTATATATAGTCGTGAGGGGAGATAGTCCATAATCCTGAATAATAGAACATAGTCGTGAAGTGATAGACCATAGGTTGTGTGTTGACAAAACCACAGTACGGTTCATCATCGTTTGGATCTTCACGTGGTAACTGCGGGTTATTGTTCTGCACTGAGTTAAACTGCCGTTCATCACAGAATCCATCAAAGGTCAGATCTACTCAAAGGTCACATCGGCTTCCTCGGAACGTCAGGAAAGATCAGTAATTCGAGTCAGCAACCTACACTGGACTCTAAGCCTGGCTACGATCAAGACTCATAAGAAGAATCTGACTTACAAATATTTTGCTGCAGCTAATCTTAGCCATTCTTTGAACCGTTATTGTATATGTATTATATTGTAATATTCCACCCATTGTTA
>NW_014577258.1:428503-432107 GCF_000485595.1 Priapulus caudatus | reverse complement strand
AACCGTCTTCGGCGATTTGCAACTAGGACCGTAAAGGCAGCACCCGCCATGCTATAATGAAAAAGATTGGAGAACCCTGATTATGTATTAGTTGAAATTTCCCTTACTGATCTACAAAAACAAAAATCTAAATCTGAATCTAATCTAAATCTAAATGTAAATCTGAATCTAACAATTCACCACATGAGGCTTGCCCATTGTTACACAGCTAAGCTTCTCTCCTTTGGGACTAGATATTTTTAGATGTACTCCAAGACTACTCTGCATCTCATGAAATAATTCACACCAGAAAGTATTCAAATGAACTATTGTACAATGTACAATTCACTACAGACAGTAAACCTGAGCCAATTCAATCTTTCATAAAAAATTTCAGAACTGAATTCTTAAATCAACAGACTATTATACCGTATTCAGAAATTCTGAAGCGAATTCATCTATGAATCCCCCATAAAAATAACAATAATCAACTCGTGGTAATTTGACATAACTACAATGTATTGTAGTTATGTCACATTACTATGTCTCTTGTACATCAGTCTTAATTCTTGAACAGCCCATTTTCATTAATACAGAGTTACACAATGACTTCACAAAGACATTTTTATCTAGTAATGAAAATCACTACCAGCCCAGGTAGGTACAAGTCACAGCATTCGATTTACAGTAAAGTGATTTATTTTCTAATATGCAGCAATATTCTCATAAAGAGATTAATGCTGAAGGGGTCATTGTCGTATCAGGTACTATATATATGTACCCGAGATACATATTCATATATACACAAAGTGTACCAGACTTGTACTACAGAAGTGTACCCTAACCTTAACCCTAACCCTAAACATACTTCATATAAAAATATAAACATAATACTAAACAACCTAAAACTACCTCGGGTACATATATGTACTGTAGTACCTGATACAACAACGACCCTTCGTGCGAGATTAATTAGCCGAACAATATAATGATAACGCCACCTGCAACCTCTCTTGATTGAAGTGCATCTTTATGCAAGTTTGTCTGCCACTTACCAGGAACACATCACTCAATAAATACAAAAACCAACAGAATATTAAAAAGGAAAACAATATCTGAGACTTCTGCCAGGGCCATGATTAGCCGGGTGTCGTTACAGTTTTATGGAACCATAGTACTTAGCTTTAGTAGATTATCTTAGCATTAGTAGAATAGCTTGTCTAGCTTAATTTTAGAACGTTTGCAGGCATGATTAGACAGACAATAACTATATTAAGCTGTGGCAATGTAATACAGTAATACTAGTGGCCCGTTGATAATATTAATTATTACCTAGAGACTATTGAGTATTGTACTGACAAACTATTTATAATTATAGTAGTACCCATATAAATCGTCATGTGATGTGGTCACTGCTTTTTTTCTATCACTCTATCAAGTATTACTATTAGGTTTCTTCTACGGTTTATTTTGGCAAAGATAGGCAGGGTTCCGTCAAATGCTCGGCTCGCACCTGTGCACTACTACTAGTACTACTACTAGTAGTAGTAGTAGTAGTACTACTGTAGGTACTGTACTGAGTACTACTACTAGTAGTAGTACTAGTAGTAGTACTCCTGAATCCTAGTACTACTACGTACTAGTACTACTAAGTACTACTAGTACTACTAGTACTATTAGTACTACTACTAGTACTACTAGCCTTCCAATTTATTTAGATTAGATATTGGTCGTCGGTGGCAGCGCGATCTGGAGAGTTCATGAATATGGGAGACCGTGTTGCCGTTTTCAGTACCTCTAATGCTCTAATCTCCTGCTGTGTGAGCGCCGCTGTGGGACTGCACTCCGTCCTCAGGCCATCCATGTGTTGTGCGTTTATCAGAATCATCTCTCGGGTCATCTTGCACACTTCGACTGCCTTTTCACAGTGGTTTTCAGGCCCTTCTGAATTCTTCATCACCGACATTTTTATCTTATATTACCTCCGTTATCCCCTGAAACACGCATTACCGTTTATGTAATATCTACTGCACAAAATTTGGATACAGGTACCATTTTGGTAAAATTTCACAAGGAAAATACAATTTCGACTTCCATCTTCGCTTCTCGTAAATTTTTTTTCTCTCGCGATATTCCGCGAGATTTGTTTCCCGCGGAAGGTTCAATATGACTACAAACATGGAAACCCAGGAACAAAATCAGACAAATCTACCATGGTAGTAGTAACTATATTGTCTACGCGTTGGATTATTTAACAGAGAATTATATATGTATGCAATACAGTGAAGTATACAGTAAATCATGTTCAAGGAAGACTAAATTGCATTATTATACTAATTACTAAATTAGCTCAGAAACGCCGTACGGCGTACTGTACAGTGACTGAGTGAGTACTAGAGTAGGGCTCATGTCTATGTCCCCCAGGGTACTGCCGGAACGTACCCTGGGTACGGTCCGGTATACCGGAACGGACATAGACCCTCTCAGCAGTACTAGGGCCTACTAACTAACTAACTAATCTAGTCGGTGTTTGGCGAAAATACCAGATTTTCACCGCTCATTATCTCAGCGTAGGGGCATCGTAGGGACATGCGGTTTGTTTTATATGAACAAGGTAGGACAGCTGATCAATAATACTGAGACAAGGAAGAAGAGAAGAAAAAGATGAAGACGAAGAAGAAAAAGTCAAAGAGCGATGTGGGGGGGGGCAAAATCTGAAGTGATCGAAGCAGGGATGGAAAGACGAGGCAGTAAGAGCGGTATGGCACCGGGAAGCAGAGGAAGACAACGACAGGTAGAAGAAGACGCATACCTGGCTGCGCGGTCAGTCCGGCGCGTACGTGGCGACCCGCCCATGTGGATGGGACTAGGCATCGACGTAGACTGAGTCATGTCCCATGAATCCCAGTGTAACTCCATGTCGGGCATTGCCTTCTCTCCCAGCAGCTGTACGGCTGCAAGCACAGATATTACGACGCCGACTGTTAGATATCACACTGTATATATAGAGAGATTATGTGATACCGATTGTATGATATCATGCTACAGTCAAATCTGTGTTGGACTGAAAACCTGTGATACGGACACAATCGATTTGCTCAATTAATCTGTTTCCAGTAATCAGATGCAAAAGTAGTCTAATTAATAACTTTTTCCTGCACACCGTTGACAGAAACATCGTAACATAAAGATAAATCATAGCAAATTCTTTCTTAATATCTTGAACTCATACATCTCATACATACTCTCATTGGGGGGTTGGGGGGGGCCTCCCCCGGAAAATGTTAAAATTTTTAAATTTTTAAAATTTTTTTGGCGGTGCAGTTTCAAAACTGACTGTGCAAATCGCGACTGCACGGCTCGCTGGCTAATACGTTCCTCACCGGTGCACTGGCGCAGGCGACTGCAGGCGGTGAGGAGTCTTCGCTCCTCCTCCGTCTCGATGATGCCGTGCTTCTGCAGCAGCTGTCTCAGCTCGTCGTTAGACATGTCGAGCAACACCTCCACCGTGAGGTCGTCCGCCATCAGCTCCTACGCACCGGGGAAAGGTCAGAAGGTTAAAGGTCAGAAGGTTAAAGGTCACGCGCTTACATGAGTCATCCGCCATCAGCTCCTACGCACCGGG
>NW_014577258.1:414969-422102 GCF_000485595.1 Priapulus caudatus | reverse complement strand
GTTGATATGCTTCAAGTGCCTGTGACATGAAACAGTCGTAAAGCCTGGTCGGCCTACTAGCTACACAGCCTAATTGCGGTACTAACCGTGTCCATGTCTGTGCTGTGGCACATTGCCTAAAGGCTATAATACTCTTCATTATCTTGCAGTCAGTAAGTTTGTAGCAGAAGAGCGACTGCCTCACCTGCTATTTTACGGACCTCCCGGAACAGGCAAGACCAGCACGATCCTTGCATGTGCAAAACAGATGTATAAGCCGAAGGAATTCAACTCCATGGTGCTTGAGGTACTGAAAATGTCTCACCAGAATCATGTCTCTGTCAATTGATGTTTATTCCAAGATGCGCTGAGGGAAACTTAGTACTGTCTCTCTTTCCAGCTAAACGCATCCGACGACCGAGGAATCGGGATAGTCAGAGGTCAGGTGCTCAGCTTTGCCAGCACACGGACTATCTTTAAGTAAGGCTTGGTCAGTGCCATCTGGAAGATTGAATCGTGTCACGCATCTACATGATAAAGGATGCGTGGAAATGATCAAAAATGGCGCTAGGGTTGTACATGTAGCTCTCCATTCTTACCTCTTGCGCAGTAGTTTGTCTTGTCGATACTGTCATCATGTGAAATATGTATAAAAACACTCATAGCATAACCAAATTAGATATAGTGATTTAACTTATTAAATATTTCCCTGATGAAGTATAAATGCATCTATCCTGCGTGCTACATGACTCATTGATGTCGTATTCACACTACCTGATCATGGTGGGTGAGACATAAGCACTTGCTAACCTATCATCACGTTTCAGACGAGGCTTCAAACTGGTTATACTAGACGAGGCAGATTCCATGACGAAAGATGCACAGAATGCACTGAGGAGAGGTATGTCACCATGGCAACCACTAGTACTTGTATTAATTAGCATATTGCAATCGATAAGAATGCAGGGTGACTCCAGCATTTCATGGGTTTCTACTTGTATTAAAAGTAAATATGTAGCAATACACTAGCGTCATGATACAATACGTATCTTGCTATGCAGATCACGATAAACTTGTTGTGATACATAGACAGAAATAGAGATATTGTAAATTATATGCTATGATATATTTGTCATGCTGTGTAGGAAATAATGTGTTACCTCTTGAATTAATTAATAATGTAATTTGAAGTTCACATCGATGGTCAAATTCCATTGTTATATAATAACATGTACTCCAATACCTTCATAACATGAGCATCTTATGAGCATGTTGAAGCCAGAGAAATATTTAGTAAACCATTAATTACGATCTATACTTCTATGGCTTAAGCACACTGAAAAGGTCTAAGTGTGCTAAAGACTGACCTGTAATCGACAGCTCCATTCAAAAGATTAGCTCACTATACCCAGTACTACAGGTTGTTTGCAGTAATGATGCCCACCAATTGAGAGTCTTGATCGTTTTAAGTTAACAATTTTGGCAGCAAAAAAAGCGCGCCAGATATATTGACCCATATTTCAACGACAGGATATTTACGTGGCACTGAGAATTCGAGTTCATAAGATAATATAAACTCCATTAAAATGGAATTGTGTTTTTGATTAAATAGTTTAGCATACCTGATTTACTGTTAAGTGTTTAAACGTTAACGCTTGTATTGTTTGTTTTTTATTCACGATACGGACGCTACACATCGATTATCGTGTCATGGCTCATTTAATTGTAATTCAGTGATGCATCTGTGAATCGTTACACCCCTAATTAAAAGTATGATCTCATTGCAAGAGTGGGCAGCACTTGATCGGTGACAGAGAGCAACTATCTTAAATATCTTGTCGGTCTACGTGTTGTGATACTGAACTCTGGAGCAGAGTATCTGTCAGACGTCATCAAAGTATCCGAGTTATCAAAGTTCAGTTGATGATCGACCAATCTTGCTCGTCAGAATCAGAATTGCGAGCCGCCAGCGTTGGTCGGTCGTTAACCGATAACCGTGTCGGTTCTGCTGGAGTTAGTTTTCAAACAGTCTACCGCCGGCCTCAAGTTGAGTTGTCGTTGTGCCTGTGCTGCAGTGATAGAGAAGTACACGGAGAACACGAGGTTCTGCATCATCTGCAACTATCTGTCGAAGATCATCCCCGCCCTGCAGTCGCGATGCACCCGCTTCCGCTTCGGCCCTCTCGGCGAGCAGCAGATGATTCCGCGCCTGCAGCACGTCATCGCCGAGGAGCGGTGAGTGGCGCCCTCTGTCGCGCAGTGATTTGAGTGAGAAAGGTGAACGACAACAAAATGAAACAAGTGCAATGCGAGAGGGGGCATGAGGCAGCCGTATCTGTGGTGGAGGGAGAGTTGGGTCTGTGAGGGGAGGGAGAGTTGGGTCTGTGAGGGAGGGAGAGTTGGGTCTGTGAGGGAGGGAGAGTTGGGTCTGTGAGGGAGGGAGAGTTGGGTCTGTGAGGGAGGGAGAGTTGGGTCTGTGAGGGAGGGAGAGTTTGTCTGTGAGGGGAGGAAGAGTTGGGTCTGTGATGGAGGGAGAGTTTGGTCTGTGTAGGGAGGGAGATGTTGGGGTGCTGTGAGGAGGGAGAGTTGGGTCTGTGAGGGAGGGAGAGTTGGGTCTTGTGGAGGGAGGGAGAGTGTGGTCTGTGATGGAGGGAGAGTTTGGGTCTGTGAGGGAGGGCGAGTGGGTCTGTGAGTGGGAATGGTTGGGTCTTGAGGGAGGGAGCAGTTGGGTCTGTGAGGGGAGGCAGAGTTGGGTCTGTGAGGGAGGGAGAGTTGGGTCTGTGATGGAAGGGGAGAGTGGGTCTGTGAGGGAGGATAGTTGGGTCTGTGAGGGAGGGAGAGTGGGTCTGGTGAGGGGAGGAGAGTTGGTCTGTGAGGGAGGGAGAAGTTGGGTCTATGAGGAGGAAGAGTTGGGTCTGTGAGGGAGGGAGACTGGTCTGTGAGGGAGGGAGAGTTGGGTCTGTGAGGGAGGAGATTGGGTCTGTGAGGGAGGGAGACCTGGTCTGTGAGGGATGAAGAGTTGGGTCTGGAGGGAGGTGAGAGTTTTGTCTGTGAGGGAGGGAGAAGTGGGTTCTGTGAGGGGAGTGGAGAGTTGGGGCTCTGTGAGGAGGGAGAGTTGGGTCTGTGATGGAGGGAGAGTTGGGATGCAGTGCACCAGCCACTGATGCGTACACTTGTTTTGCAGACGCAATGCCTCACCGATCTCATTCTTCATTGCCAATTCAAAACGTTTCGGTGCGCGGTGTTGACACCGCTGATGCCGTCACTGTGTGTAATCATTCAAGGGACTGAACAAGTGGCATGGGACGCTGGTGGGCCGTTGGCAGATCTGCACTGAAAAACTCCACCCTCATTGGCCCAGCGGGGCCTGTAGAACTGTATATATTCACTGGCCCACACTAGGTTTTAACAGGCCGAATCAATGACCATGCAATATTAATGAAAAGAGAAACGACCGGACTGGACAACCGGAAGTTTTGCGAATTCTAGCGGGGCGACAAACACCATGTGTTTGACTAGTTAGCTTCCCCTACTTAAGATCGTGGAATTATGTATGCCTATTCGTAAATATCGGTTAATTTTCATAGCAAAAACTCGGGCATATTCGGTAAATTCTCAGACTGATCATCACCATAATAAGAAGGCTGAAATTATCAACTTAATTATATATCATTTACTCCTTTTTTTTTTTTCACCTGGCCCATCGGGCTTGTTTTCATTAGCCAGTTTCGTTGGCTCCCACGAAAAATTTACGCGGCGACTGCGATACCGGGCCAGTGGTTAATTTCGTCAGACTGGCGTTGAATCGTGTTGTGTTTGCCGCGGGTTAACGTGAACGGATCGACGGTCATGGGGCGCTGGTGGCGCTGGCCGGCGGCGGGACATGCGGCGGGCGCTGACGTGCTGGGCAGAGCGGCGTGCGATGGCTGTACGACGTCGTCGCGGGACAACTGTGTACACCGTGCGTCGGTCACCCGCTGGCAGCGCGACGTGAAGAGCATCGTCATGGTGGAATTGCCTCCAACGATGGCTTTCACCGACGCTTACGGCCAGTATCTCTTGTGATTGTATGCACCTAGGCCCCAAATTAAAAAAAAATTGTTGCCTCACCCGACCATGGCTGAAAAGTTTGGGTAGGTTAGGTAGGCTTTTTTTTAGCGGGGTCTTTTTTTACAATATTCAGGCATGGTGTTACATGCTCGGGTGTGCTGTGTGATGATAGCTTTACTTGTTGAGTGTTTGTTTTGCTTGTGTACATATTAATGTAGTTGCCGCAGATTTATTATAATGTAAGTGATACAATTTTGTAAAAAAAAAGAATGTGAAAAATAAATAAAAATGTTTGAGAGTCGGCCCTTCTTTGGCGGCGAGTCGGTGCCGGGTGAGGGCAAACCAAACAACATTTTTATTCATGGCCTCTATAGCTTAGCAGGTGTGCGAAATTAACGGGAGTGCCGGAAGTCAAAATACTGCCTGATTTACTGTCGACTGCCTGGTCTTGAGCATATGCAGGAGTCGTGTGACTCCCTGCAAAGTCTGGCCATACCTTAATAGTTATCCGGAGAACGTCCTCGCTGAATTACTGAATTTTTTAGCGCTATATCGTCCAACGAAAATTTCGGGCCCAGACTGTGCACTGCATGAAATCTTAAAAATAGCACATGCGTTATTTGTTAATTATCTTTTGAATTTTGATAACTCAGAACTGCGGCGGACTCTATTTTGCTGGCGGACTCTGTTGTATTCGCCTTGTTCAATAAAGTTAATTTGCTATCCGTTTTCACAGACGCTTACAGTAACAATGTCCTGTGTTGTCAATCAGCTATAGCTATCACTGGCCCATGCTGCAGTTACAGAGCTTCACAGATGCTTAAAACAATGTCGCTTGTTGCGTTGTTCATCTAGCTATATCCAGCTAATCACTGCCATGCTGCGCAGTTACAACTTCACTAGACGCTAGCAGGCAATATCTTGTGATTATCACCTATTACTTATCACTGCCATGCTGGGGCAGTTTACAGCTTTCACAGTCACCTTACAGCAGTATCCTTGTGATTATCAGGCTATACCTATCACTGCCATGCTGCAGTTACAGTTTACAAGATGCCTTACAAGCAATATCCTTGTTGTTCATCAAAGCTATACGCTATCACTTGCCATGCTGGCAGTTACAGCTTCAGGCAGATGCTTATCAGCAATAATCCTTGTGATTATCAGCCTATACTTATCACTGCCATGGCTTGCCAGTTTACATGCTTCACAGACGCTTACCACCATATCCTTGGTGATTTATCACCTAATAACCTATCACTGCCATGCTGTCAGTTACAGCTTCAGCAGACCGCTTACAGCAATATCCTTGTGATTATCAGCTATACCTATCACTGGGGCATGCTGCAGTTCTAGTTTTCATAGCAAGATCCTTACAACTAATGTCCTTGTGATTATCCACTCTATAGCTTATCACTGGCATGCTGCAGTTACAGCTTCACAGTCACTTACAGCAGTATCTTGTCGTAGTCCATCACCTTACATAGGAGCATACGGGTATAAGTAGGCCAGATTTCCCTATTTACTATCTTAATTGAGCGTTAAAATTCACTATGTAGCCGATGTAAATAAAGAAGAATATTTACCTAGTTTACAATAGGTTCATACTTTTCAAGTAGGCTCACAATTTTTTATCGAAAGCTATTTTAATTCTATAATTTGCACTTAAAAATGCTGGGCTGGCAGGCTACGCACGCTTTTTTAGAAACAAAAATATCCGAACAAGACTACAATAAATAACATTAGCATCTAACTCGGTCCGTATCTTAACCTCTATCATCTGAAATGAGCTTCAATTGATGCCTTGCAATCAGTGTCATTATTAATCTCCCTCCACTATGGCCCCATTTTTTGATGTAATGGCTTATACCGTTATCTTATCAAAATCCATTATCGAAATTGGCCATGAAGTGACTAAAAAGTAAGAAGAAATTTGAAGACTTTGAATAGAAATCCAAGAATCACCCATGTCGTAGCCAGAACGCTCAGTGCAGCTAACCTAATTCTTACTTAAAGTGGAGGCTAACCTCATCTTTAGCTAACTTTTAACGCTTTTCTTTTAACTCTGTCGGCATAAGATAATACTGTGAGTTTGAAAACGGCTAAGGGTCCTCGCGTTACAGGACTATGCTTACTAAAGTGCAATCAGATTATGGTACATAGAAGTTAAGTAAACTCCTGCCATATTTACGTAGAAGAATAAATGAAATGCCATGCCATATGATCATAGAATAGTAAGTGAAATTGCCCATGGCTATATTGGTACGTAGAACTAGTAAGTTGGCCGCCATGTACGTAGATTAAGTAAAATTTCATGTCATATTGTACACAGAAAGTAAGTATATATGAACCCCCTGTCTCATTAACATGGAAGTAATAGTCGCGCGCACGTTTACATCGAAGTGAACGTATAAACTCGTGACAGTGAATGCTCTAGCGTCCCATCTATTATTGCTTCAGATTTTTGTGAACCCAGAATTGGTTTATTGCAATGTAGCTGTTTACCTGTTTGCAGTTGACTTCCCGTTGCACGTGAGGCTTCCACCTACGTTGAAAGATTGGGCAGATGTAGAGTAAGTGTTTGTTATTGCAAGCAGTTGATTTTCTATATACTTGTTAGTACACGAATGCTGTTGGTCAAAAAGGCTTTGTCGGGCACTGGCGGGGTGTTGGCTGCACTCGTTAGCTTCTAGTATTTGCTGAAAGGTCGAGCTGTGCCGCAGCAATAGCAGTGGGCCAGTTTAAATGTGTAAGCCTAGGCAACAGGTGTGACTCTTTTGATGAGGTGTTCATTGGCACACAAATAGTAATGATATCATGTGAGATCTTGATTGTTTTATTCCGCGTTTGGTACCAGCGCTGTTGTCTGCCCGTTCATAAGGTTACAGACTGGCAGCAGGAAGCGAGTGAGAAGATGGGCAGCTGGCAGCTTCTGTTAGGAAGCATATCCAGGTGGCACGGGACATGACAGTGAAGGAAGCAGTAGCACTAGTATGAAGGGCAGCCTGGACAATGAATGACAGTGAAGGAAGCGAGCCTGGGACATGATGACAGTGATAGGAAACAGTGCACTACATGAGCAGCTGGAGCATGATAGTGAAGGC
>NW_014577258.1:400815-414944 GCF_000485595.1 Priapulus caudatus | reverse complement strand
TATATAGTGGGAGTGTTGGATCTGTGAGGGGAGCGAGAGTTGGGTCTGTTGAGGGAGGGAGAGTTGGGGTCTAATGAGGCGAGGAGAGGTTGGGGTCTGTGAGGGGGGAGAGTTGGATCTGTGAGGGGAGAGAGAGTTGGGTCTGTGATGGAGGCGAGAGTGTTAGGGTTGTGCAGGGGAGGAAGAGTTTGGCGTCTGTGGGGATGAAGAGTTTGGGTCTGCTGAGGGAGGAAGTTGGGTCTGTGAGGGGACGGAGAGTGTTTGGGTCTGTGAGGAGAGGAAGAGTTTGGGGTCTGCTGAGGGAGGGAGGACTGAGTCTGTGAGGGAGGGGAGTTGGGTCTGTGCAGGGAGGTGAGACTGGTCGTGAGGGAGGAGAGTTGGGGCTGTGACGGTTAGAGAGTTGGTTTGAGGGAGCCGAGAAGTATGGGTCTGTGCAGGACGGTCGGAGAAGTTGGCATGTCTGTGAGGGGAGGAGAGGTGCGTCTGTGCAGGGGGGAGAGTTGGGTCTGTCGAGGGAGGCAGAGTTGGGTCTGTGAGTGAGTAGGGAGAGTTTGGGTCTGTGAGGGAGAGTTTGGGTCTGTGAGGTTAGGCAATGAGTTTGGTCTGTGAGGTAGGCAAGAGTTGGATCTGTGGAGGGAGAGGGAGAGTTGCGCCGTCTGTGAGGAGGGGCGAGAGTTGGTCTGATGAGGAGGGAAGTGTGGGTGTCTGTTGAGGGAGGGAGAGTTGGATCTGTGAGGGGAGGGAGAGTTGACGGTCTGTGGGGATGGGAGAGTTGGGTCTGTTTGAGGGAGGAGGTTGGGTCTGTGAGGGATGAAAGTTTGGTCTGTGAGGGCAGGTGAGAGTTGGCGTCTGAATATGTGAGGGAGGGAGACTGGTCTGTGAGGGGGGAGAGTTGGGTCTGGAGGTAGGGAGAGGTTGGGTCTCTGATGAGCCGGAGTAGAG
Source organism: Priapulus caudatus (assembly GCF_000485595.1). Lineage (NCBI taxonomy): Eukaryota > Metazoa > Priapulida > Priapulimorpha > Priapulimorphida > Priapulidae > Priapulus > Priapulus caudatus. Next base: position 414,002 of record NW_014577258.1, on the reverse strand, counting down.
TCTGGCGGTCTGTGAGGGAGGCAGAGTTGGGTTCTGTGGAGGAGGAATGGTCTGTGAGGGAGGCGAGAGTTGGCGTCTGTGAGGGATGCGAGCAGTTGCGGTCTGTGAGGAGAGGAGAGGCGGGTCTGTGAGGGAGGGAGAGTTGGGGTCTGTGATGGGATGGAGAGTTGGCGTCTTGTGACTGAGGGAAGAGTTGGCCGTCTGGCTGAGGAGGAGGAGAGTTGGTCTGTGAGAGAGGCGGAGAAGTTGGGTCTGTGAGGGAGGGAGAGTTGGGGTCTGTTGAGGGGAGGAAGAGTTGAGGTCTAGTGAGGAGGGATGAGTTGAGGATCTGTGAAGGAGGGAGAGTTGGGTCTGTGAAGGCGAGGGAGAGTTGGGTCTCATGACGGAGGAAGAGTTGGCGTCTGTCGAGGGAGGCAGAGTTGGGTCTGTTGAGGGAGGGAGAGGTTGGCGTCTGTGGGGAGGGAGAGTTCGGTCTGTGAGGGGGGAGGTGGGGGGTCTGTGAGGGAGGGAGAGTTGGATCTGTGAGGGAGCGGGAGAGTTGGGGCCGGTTAGTGATGGATAGGAGACTGCGTCGTTGTGAGCGAGCGAGATTGGCGTCTGCTTCTTGAGGGAGGAGAGTTGCGCTGTCTTGAGGAGGGAGAGTTGGGTTGTGTCAGTGGCAGGCGGACTGCCGTCTGTGAGGGAGGTGAGAGTTGGTCTGTGAGGAGGGAGAGTTGGCGGCTGGTCTGTGAGGAGGATCAGTGGATCTGTGAGGGATGGAGAGTTGGAGTCTGTGAGGGAGGGGGACTGGTTGTGAGCGGAGGGAAGAGTTGGTGTTCTCGTGAGGGGAGGGAGAGTTGGGCGTCTGTGGGGCGGGCCAGAGTTGGGTCTGCTGAGGTAGGAAGAGTTGGGTCGGGTGAGGGAGGGAGAGTTGGGGTGTGAGGAGGGGAGTTGTGGTCGTTAGCCACCCCAGCCACTAAATGCTCACTTGATTTTGCACAACGCATGCTCTCACGATCTCAATTCTTATTGCCATTCAACGTTTTGTGGCGGTGTACACCGATGATCGTCACGTCTGTTGTCATCATCAAGCGGGCGATGACGAACAATAGACTATGGGGGACCCTGCTGTGGGCGTTTGCAGTCTGCACGAAAAATTCACCCTCATTTGCCAGCGCGGCCTGTAGAAATGCTTCTAATTCACTGGCCCACACTTAGGTTTTACAGGCCCGAATCAAGGATATCATATTATGAAGAGAACGAAACCGCCGACTGGAAACGGAAGTTTTGCGATTCTAGCGCCGACAAACACGCATGGTGTTGACTAAGTTACTTCCCTACTTAAGATCGGGAATATGATGCCCTTCGGTAAATAGGGCGCGTAAATTTTCATACAAAATTCGGGCCATTTCAGGTACAATTCTCAGACTGTCATCAGCATAAAAGAAGCCTTGAAATATCTTAATAGATTATATACCATTTACTCCTTTTTTTTTACTGGCCCATCGGGCTTGTTCATTTACCAGTTGTCGTTGGCCCACGAAAAAATTTACTGGCCTCGATACCGGGGCAGCTGTGTTAATGGGTCGCAGACTGGCGTTGACGTGTGTGCTTGACTCGCAGGGTTACGTGCCCGAACAACGCTTTTTTGGGGGACCCTGGTGGGCGTTGACGTGTGTGTTTTGCTCGCAGGGTTAACGTGACGGGACGCCGGCGTATGGTTCGGCGCGCTGGTTGGCGCTGGCGGGCGGCGACATGCCGGCGGGTCCGGCTGAACGTGCTGCCCAGAGCGCGTTCGGATGTGCGTACGACAGTCGGTCGACGAGGACAACGTGTACACGTGCGTCGCACCGCTGGCAGCGCCCGACGTGAATGAGCATCGTCATGCTGGATGCTCAACCATGGCTTCACGACGCTTTACGGCAGTATCCTGGTGATTTATCCTTAGGCCACAATTTAAAAAAAAATGTTTGCCCTCACCCGACAGGCCTGAAAAAGATTTGGGTTATGGTAGGTAGCTTGTTTTGGTTTTTTTTTTTTACAAATTCAGCATGGTGTTACTATGCTCGAGGTGTGCTTGTGCTGGAGATAGCTTTTCTGTGGAGTGTTTGTTTTGCTTGGTACATATAATGTATTGCCTAGCAGATTTATATAATGTACAGCTGATACATTTGCTAAAAAAAAAAAATGTGAAATAATCAATAAAATTGTTATTGAGTCGCCTTTTTTGGCGGGCGTGGTTGAGGGCAACAAACAACATTTTTATTATGCCCGTATACTTACAGACGGTACGAAATTAACGGGAGGCGGAGTCAAATACGCCCTGATTTACTGTCGCGACTCCTGGTTTGGACAATATGCAGGAGTCCGTGTGACTTCCCTGAAAGTTCTGCAGTGCTCGACACAGCGGTCGCCGTCCAGGATCGCAATGGCGACCAAAACCTTGCTAGGCGACTAAAAAGATACCAAAACTAAATATTACAGGCCAAATAAATCTTGGCGAGTACAATTTCTGTTCGGCGCTTACACATGAGCAACAGTGCTCAGACTTCGATTATCGCAACACTCTGGCGCGACATCGCTGGCTTCCTATGTAATATGTTCGGTTAGAATATTAGACACGGCCGTTTAGTTCGACTGCTTGCATATTGTCAGACGTACGCCTGCACGTTTGTCGTGTATTGTGTGCGCGTTGCCTACGCAGGGCCAGGCATCCCTATAGTCGCGGTCGATCGAAAACCGCCGCGCCGCGAGTCAAAAAGCGCCGCGGCACGTGTGACCTTTGGGGCTCATTTTATTGAAGTAGCCGCGCGGCCGGCTTCTGCGACTGTTTCCACCGTGGTATGCTAGCGTTTGCACACTCAGCTCAGCCTGCGTACAGTTGCCGCAGGGTACATAGCCTGCGGCAAGTGTCTGCGGGCTATAGTATAGAGCTTCGGGGCACCAAGCGTATTTTTCGCACCGATCGCGACGATTAAAATCGTCAGCGAAATTTATACGCTGCGAGATCACGAAGGGGCACACGTAGCGAATTGATAGCGTACGCGCTACTGCCACTCGCGATCAACAATGATATCACCAACAACGTACGATTGGTTTATTCGCCTCGACAAAAGGTAGCGCCCGGACACAGGCAGACGAGCGAATTCTCAGCGTCGCATCAATCCGCCGGCTTAAATAATCGGCCGAAAATAATCTAACATTTTTATACGGGCGATGTTCGTACCGGCTACGAGAAATCGTCATGTCGACCGTGAACGGGCACATGCCGGGGCGAGTTTTCGAGCGATTTTAAAATGGCGCGCATCGGCCGAAAAATACGTCTCGTGCTGCCCTCATTACTACGTAGGAAACGTAGGTCAGAACTGTTTCATTCTCGCCACGACGTTCTGGTTTTTTCGACGCTAGCAATAAAGACTGGTGCGTCTGGTGCGCTCTGTTTATAATCATATGTCGATTATGTAGCTATTAACAGCCCCCCTGAACCGCCTGACAGGCATCGCCCTTTGGACCTGCACCGGCTGCGGCCCTGGACCCTGGGGCTGAAACACAAATTTGTCATTCTCTCCCTGGCTATCTGATTGGATAAAATCGAGCTAGCTCCGACAGCTAACAATCGAAATACTGGTAGTACCCAAGAATGCTACAATATAACAGTTATATGTAGTTATGCTGTATACAGTTATATGTAGCTCCTTTCGTAGTCGCGACATGACGGATTACGTCACGGGGCGTTACCGTTAGCAACGAGGCTGAAGCCGAAAGAAAGAAAAATCATGGCGGTACGCGTGGAGTTTTTTGAAGAGCGTCGTCATCAGCGAGAAAACTTATGCGTTCCAAATTTTCCTTTTTCAGTAAAGAAGACCCTGCCATATCACAGATAGGGGGCCTTACAATCATAACAAGTAGCTGGCGCACACCTATACAAATACTGCATTACACATGTATCATATTAATATGTGTCGTTATGGTTATGATTATATTTTAACCGAAAAATGCAATGAAAATTGGGCTACACTTTTCATTTTGGGCCCAGTAGAAAATTAAATTCTCTTGGTGGCCCAAAAAAAAAAATTTTGGGCAGCTTCGGCTGACCGAGTGTCAAGCACGTGCTTCTGCCATACTAACTAGTTTATTCGGGAGCCGTCCTCGCTGAATTACTGATTTTTCAGCTGAGCAGACGTGCACTGCATGAATCTTAAAAATAGCACATGCCGCTTATGATTAATATCCTTTATTTTGAACTCAAGCTGCGCCGACTCCCTATTTTGCTGTGGACTCCCTCTTTTGAGGTAGCGACTCCCTTTTCAAAAGGTAATTTCTATCCCTGTACTTATTCTACTGCCATGCGCTGCAGTTTACAGTTTCACAGCATGCTTACAACAATTCCTTGATTGTTGTACATCAGCGTATACGATGTCACTAGCCATGCTGCCCAGTTACAGTTTACTAGTGCTTACAGCCAATCCTTGGATTATCAGCTTATCGTATCACTGCCCATGCTGCCAGTTACAGCTGTCACAGATGCTGTACAGCAATATCTTGTGATTATCACTATACTGGTTATCACTGCCATGCCTGCAGTTACAGTGTTCACAGATGTTACAAGCAATATCCTTGTCATGTTGTCTCAGCTATACTTATCACTGCCATGCTGCAGTTACAGCTTACAGACGCTTACAGCAATTTCCTGTGATTATCAGCATACTTTATCCTGCCATGCTTGCCAGTTACGCAGTCACTAAGATGACCTTAAGCATATCCTTGTGATTATCAGGCTTATACTTTATCACTGCCATGCTGCTTACAGCGTCACGAGATGCTTACAGCATATCCTTGTGATTATCAGCTATTACCTATCACTGCCATGCTGCAGTTACAGTTTTTCACAGATACTCACAGCAAGTCCCTTAGTTTGTTGCTTATCACTGATACTTATCCACTGCCATGCTGCCAGTTACGTTTCACAGAATGCTTACAGCAATATCCTTGTGATTATCAGCACCCTATACTTATCCACTGCATGTGCAGTTACAGTTTCACAGATGCTCAGCAATATCCGTGTGTGAGATCACTATACTTTATCATGCCATGCTGCAGTTTACAGTTCCCTTTCACAGACGCTTACAACAATGTCCTTGTTGTTGTCATCAGCTATACCTATCACTGCCATGCTGCAGTTACAGCTTCACAGATGCTTACAGCAATATCCTTGTGATTATCACCTATACTTATCACTGCCATGCTGCAGTTACAGCTTCACAGACGCTTACAGCAATATCCTTGTGATTATCACCTATACTTATCACTGCCATGCTGCAGTTACAGCTTCACAGTCACTTACAGCAATATCCTTGTTGTTGTCATCACTTACATAGCATACTGGGTTTAATGTAGGCCAGATTTCCTATTTACAATCTTAATTGAGGTTAAAATTCACAATGTACTGATGTAAAAAGAAGATATTTACCTTGTTTTTACAAATAGGTTCTATACTTTTCACAGTAGCCACAATTTTTTATCGAAGCTATTTTATTCTATAATTTCACTAAAAATGCTGGGCTGCAGGCTACGCACTTTTTTTTTAAACAAAAATATCCGGAACAAGACTAAATAATAACATAGCATATAACTCGGTCGTATCCTTACCTCTATCATGCTGAAATGAGCTTCATTGATGCCTGCAACAGTGTCATTATTATCTCCTCTACCACTATGCCCCAATTTTTTTTATGTAATGCTTAACCGTTACTCAAAATCCATTATCGAAATTGGCCATGAAGTGACAAAAAGAAGAAGAAATTGAAGACTTTGAATTAGAAATCAAGAAGCACACATGTCGTACAGAACGCTCAGTGAGCTAACCTAATCTTAGCTAAAGTGAGCTAACCTAATCTTAGCTAACTTTTAACCTTTTCTTAACCTGTCGCAAAGAAATACTGGAGTTGAAAACGGCTAAGGGTCTCGCATTACAGGACATGCTTACAGAAGTGCACAAGTATGTACATAGAAGTAAGTAAAATCCTGCCATATTTACGTAGAAATAAATGAAATCCATGCCATATGATCATAGAAATAAGTGAAATCCATGATATATGTATGTAGAACTAGGTAAGTTTGTGCCGCATGTACGTAGATTAAGTAAAATCATGTCATATGTACTCAGAAGTAAGTATATATGACCAATGTCTCATTTACATGGAAGTAAAGTCGCGCCAAATTTCTGTCAAAGTACGTAAAACCCGTGACATGAATGCTCTAGCGTCCATCTAATTGCTTCAATTTTGTGAACCCACGAATGGTTATTGCAATGTAGCTGTTACCTGTTTGCAGTTGATTTCCCGTTGCATGTGAGGCTCCACCTACTTGAGAAGATGGCAGATGTAGAGTAAGTGTTTGTTAATGCAAGCAGTGATTCTTATATATACCTTGTTAGTACACGAATCTGTTGGTCAAAAGGCTTGTGTCGGCACAGCGGGGTGTTGCTGCACTCTACTAGAGTTAGCTTCTAGGACTTTGCTGGAAAGGTCAGCTGTGCCAGCAAATAGCAGTGCCATTTAAATGTGTAGCCTAGGCAACATGGTTACCTTTTGATGAGGTGTTATTGCACACAAATAGTCATGATATCATGTGAGACTTGATTGTTTATTACGTTTGGTACCAACGCTGTTGTCTGTCGTTCATAGGTACAGACTGGCAGCAGGAACGAGTGAGAAGATGCAGCTCGCAGCACTGTTAGGAGCATTAAGAGTTGGGTGCAGTGCACCCCAGCCACTGATGCTACACTTGTTTTGCACACGCATGCTCTCACCGATCTCATTGGCATTCAAACGTTTCGTGCGCGGTGTGACACCGCATGATCGTCACGTGTGTATCATCAAGGTGACGAACAATGGCATGGGGACCCTGGTGGGCGTTGCAGTCTGCACGAAAAACTTCCACCCTCATTGGCCCAGCGGGCCTGTAGAAATGTATAATTCACTGGCCCACACTAGGTTTTACAGGCCCGAATCAATGATCATCATATTATGAAAAGAGAAACCGAACCGGACTGGAAACCGGAAGTTTTTGCGAATTCTAGCGGCGGCAAACACGCATGGTGTTGACTAGTTACTTACTTAAGACCCCTACTTAAGATCGGGAATATGATGCCCTATCGGTAAATATCGGTAAATTTTCATACAAAATATCGGGCATTTCGGTAAATTCTCAGACTGATCATCACATAAAGAAGCTGAAATATCATTAATAATTATATACCATTTACTCCATTTTTTTTCACTGGTCCATCGGGCTTGTTCATTTACCAGTTTCGTTGGCCCCACGAAAAATTTACTGGCCTCGGATACCGGGCCAGTGGTTAATTTCGCAGACTGGCGTTGACGTGTGTGTTTGCTCGCAGGGTTAACGTGACGGACGACGGCATGGGGGCGCTGGTGGCGCTGGCGGGCGGCGACATGCGGCGGGCGCTGAACGTGCTGCAGAGCGCGTCGATGGCGTACGACGTCGTCGACGAGGACAACGTGTACACGTGCGTCGGTCACCCGCTGCAGCGCGACGTGAAGAGCATCGTCATGTGGATGCTCAACGACGGCTTCACCGACGCTTACGGCAGTATCCTTGTGATTATCACCTAGGCCACAATTTAAAAAAAAATTGTTTGCCCTCACCCGACCCAGGCTGAAAAGTTTGGGTAGGTAGGTAGGCTTTTTTTTAGGGGGGTCTTTTTTACAAATTCAGCATGGTGTCTACATGCTCGGGTGTGCTTGTGTGGAGATAGCTTTTATGTTGAGTGTTTGTTTTGCTTGGTACATATAATGTATTGCTGCAGATTTATATAATGTACAGTGATACAATTTGTAAAAAAAAAAAGAATGTGAAAAATCAATAAAAATGTTTGAGTCGGCCCTTTTTGGCGGGTCGGTCGGGTGAGGGCAAACAAACAACATTTTTATTATGGCCCTATACTTACAGGGTGCGAAATTAACGGGAGTCCGGAGTCAAATACTCTCTGATTTACTGTCGGACTCCCTGGTTTGACATATGCAGAGTCCGTGTGACTCCCTGAAAGTTCTGCAGTGCTCGACACAGCGGTCGCGCCGGTCGCAATGGCGACAAAACCTCTCTAGGCGACTAAAAAATACCAAAACTAAATATACAGGCCAAAATAAAATCTTGGCGAGTACAATTTCTGTTCGGCGTTAACACAGACGCAAAACAAGTGCTCAGATTTCGATTTATCGCAACACTCGGCGCACACGGCTTCCTATGTAATATAGTTCGGTTGTACATATAGACACGCGCGTTTTAGTTCACTGTTTGAGATTGTCAGACGTACGCCGCACGTGTGTGTGTTATGTGTGCGCGTGCTACGCAGGCCGGATCCCTATAGTACGCGATCGATCGAAAACGCGCGCGCCGCGTCAAAAGCGCCGGCGCACGCGTGACCTTGGGGCTCGTTTATTAAGTAGCGCGCGGGCCAGCTCTGCGACTGTTTCACGTGGTATGCTAGTGCACACTAACTCTAGCCTGCTACAGTTGCCGCAGGCGTACATAGCCTGCGGCAAGTGTACGGGCTATAGTACTAGAGCTAGGGGCACCAAGCGTATTTTTTCGCCCGATCGCGACGATTAAAATCGTCAGCGAATTTATACGCTGATCACGAAGGCACACGTAGCGAATTGATAGGCGTACGCGTACGCCACTCGACGGATCAACATGATATCAACAACACGTCCGATTGGTTTATTCGCTCGACAAATATACGCCTGGACACAGGCAGACGAGCGAATTTCAGCGGGATCAATCCGCCGGCTTAAATAATCGGCCGAAAATATCTAACATTTTTTATACGGGCGATTCGTACGGGCGTACGAAATCGTCGTCGACGTGAACGGGCACATGCACGGGCGAGTTTTTCGAGCGATTTTAAAATTCGCCGCGATCGGGCGAAAAAATACGCTCGTGTGCCCCTCATACTACGTAGGAAACGTAGGTCAGAACTGTTTCACTTCTCGCCAACGACGTTCTGTTTTTTCGACGTAGCAAATAAAGCGTGCGTTGGCGCTCTGTTTATAATACATATGTCATTATGTACGTATTAAAGCAGCCCCTGACCCCCTGACCAGGCATCGCCCTGGACCTGACCGGCCTGCGGCCCCTGGACCGGCTGAAAACACAAATTGTCATTCTCATCCCTGGCTATCTGATTGGATAAAATCGAGCTAGCTCCGACAGCTCAACCAATCGAAATGCTGGTAGTACCCAAGAAGCTACATATAACAGTTATATGTAGTTATGTGTATACAGTTATATGTAGCTCCTTGGTAGTACCGACATGCGGATTAGTCACGGTTACCGTTAGCAACGAGGCTGAAGCCGAAAGAAAGAAAAATCATGGCGGACGCGTGGAGTTTTTTGAAAAGAGCGTCGTCATCAGCCGAGAAAAACTTATGGTTCAAATTTTCTTTTTCAGTAAAGAAGACCCTGGCCATATATAAGATTAGGGCCTACCAATACATACAAGTTTGCTTGGCGCCACACTATACAAATACTGCATACACATGTATCATATTAATATGTGTCGTTATGGTTATGATTATATTTTAACCGAAAAATGCAATGAAAATTGGGCTACCACTTTCATTTTGCCAGTAGAAAAAATTTCTGGTGGCCCAAAAAAAAATTTTGGGCCAGCTTCGGCTGACCGAGTGTCAGCACTGTTCTGCCATACTAACTAGTTTATTCCGGAGCACGTCCTCGCTGAATACTGTATTTTTCAGCTGGCAGACGTGCACTGCATGAATCTTAAAAATAAGCACATGCGTTATTGTTAATATCTTTATTTTGAACTCAGACTGCCGGACTCCCTCATTTTGCTGTGGACTCCCTCTTTTTGAGGTAGGGACTCCCTTGTTCAAAAGTTAATTTCTATCCCTATACTTATCACTGCCATGCTGCAGTTACAGTTTCACAGATGCTTACAACAATGTCCTTGTTGTTGTCATCAGCTATACCTATCACTGCCATGCTGCAGTTACAGCTTCACAGTGCTTACAGCAATATCCTTGTGATTATCAGGCTATCACTACACTGCCATGCTGCAGTTACAGCTGCACAGATGCTGACAGCATATCTTGTGATTATCACCTATACTTATCACTGCCATGCTGCAGTTACAGTTTCACAGATGTTACAAGCAAATCCTTGTCGTTGTCATCAGCTATACTTATCATGCCATGCTGCAGTTACAGCTTCACAGACGCTTACAGCAATATCCTTGTGATTATCAGCATACTTATCACTGCCATGCTGCAGTTACAGCAGTCACAGATGCTTACAGCAATATCCTTGTGATTATCAGGCTATACTTGATCACTGCCATGCTGGCAGTTACAGCGTCACGAGATGCTTACAGCATATCCTTTGTGATTATCAGCTATACCTATCACTGCCATGCTGCAGTTACAGTTTCACAGATACTCACAGCAATATCCCTTTGTTGTTGCTTATCACTATACTTATCACTGCCATGCTGCAGTTACAGTTTCACAGATGCTTACAGCAATATCCTTGTGATTATCAAGCTATACTTATCACTGCATGTGCAGTTACAGTTTCACAGATGCTTACAGCAATATCCTTGTGATTATCAGCTATACCTATCACTGCCATGCTGCAGTTACAGTTTCACAGATGCCTACAACAATGTCCTTGTTGTTGTTCAGCAGGCTATACTTATCACTGCCATGCTGCAGTTACAGTTTCACAGATGCTAACAGCAATATCCTTGTGATTATCAGCTATACCTATCACTGCCATGCTGCAGTTACAACTTCACCGACGCTTACAGCATATCCTTGTGATTATCACCTATACTTATCACTGCAATGCTGCAGTTACAGTTCACAGTTTCACAGACGCTTACAACGATGTCCTTGTCGTCGTCATCACTTAGATAGCATACTGGGTTTAATGTAGGCCAGATTTTTCTCTTACTCTTAATTGAGGTTAAATCACAATGTACGATGTAAAAAGAAGATATTTACCTTGTTTTTACAATAGGTTCTATACTTTTCACAGTAGCCACAATTTTTTATCGAAGCTATTTTATTCTATAATTTCACTAAAAATGCTGCTGCAGCTACGCACCTTTTTTAAACAAAAATATCCGAACGAGACTAAATAATAACATAGCATAAACTCGCGTCGTATCCTTACCCTGTCATGCTGAAATGAGCTTCATCACTTGATGCGATTCACCAGTGTCATTATTATCTCATCTTACATAATGCCCATATTTTTATGTAATGGCCTAACTGTTACTTAAATCCATTATCGAAATTGGCCATGAAGTGACAAAAAGAAGAAGAAATTGAAGACTGAATTAGAAATCAAGAGCACACATGTCGTACAGAACGCTCAGTGAGCTAACCTAATCTTAGTAACTTTGAACCTTTTTTACCTGTGCGCAAAGAAATACTGGAGTTGAAACGCTAAGGGTCTCGCATTACAGGACATGCTTACAGAAGTGCACAAGTATGTACATAGAAGTAAGTTAAAATCCTGCCATATTTACGTAGAAAAATAATGAAATCCTGCCATATGATCTAGAAATAAAGTGAAATCCATGCTATATGTACGTAGAGCTAGCGGTAGGTTTGTGCCGCATGTACGTAGATAAGTAAAATCATGTCTACAGAAGATAATATATATGACAATGTCTCATTTACATGGAAGTAAAGTCGCGCCACGTTTACATCGAAGTACGTAAAACTCGTGACATGAATGCTCTAGCTGTCCATCTAATTGCTTCAATTTGTGAACCGCACGATGGTTATTGCAATTGTAGCTGTTACCTGTTGCAGTTGATTTCCCGTGCATGTGAGGCTCCCTACTTGAGAAGATGGCAGGATGTAGAGTAAGTGTTTGTTAATGCAACGCAGTGATTCTTATATATACCTTGTTAGTACACAAATCTGTGGTCAAAAGGCTTATGTCCGGCACTGCGGGTGTTGCTGCACTCAGTTAGCTTCTAGGACTTTGCTGGAAAGGTCAGCTGTGCCAGCAATAGCAGTGCATTTAAATGTGATAGCCTAGGCAACATGGTTACCTTGATGAGGTGTTATTGCACACAAAATAGTAAGATATCATGTGAGACTTGATTGTTTATTACGTTTGGTACCACGCTGTTTCTGCCGTTCATAGGTACAGACTGCAGCAGGAACGAGTGAAGATGCAGCTCGCAGCACTGTTAGGAGCATTCCAGGTGGCACGGGACATGACAGTGAAGGAAGCAGTAGCACTAGTATGAAGCAGCCTGGGACATGATGACAGTGAAGGAAGCAGTGGCACTAGCATGAAGCAGCCTGGGACATGAGTGAAGGAAGCAGTAGCACTAGCATGAAGCAGCCTGGGACATGATGACAGTGAAGGAAGCAGTGGCACTAGCATGAGCAGCATGGGACATGATAGTGAAGGAAGCAGTAGCACTAGCATGAAGCAGCCTGGGACATGATAGTGAAGGAAGCAGTAGCACTAGCATGAAGCAGCCTGGGACATGATAGTGAAGGAAGCAGATGTCACTAGAATGAAGCAGCCTGGACATGAGTGAGGAACAGTGACACTAAATGAAGCAGCCTGGCGACATGACAGTGAAGGAAGCAGTGGCACTAGTATGAAGCAGCCTGGGACATGATGACAGTGAAGGAAGCAGTGGCACTAGCATGAAGCAGCCTGGGACATGATAGTGAAGGAAGCAGTAGCACTAGCATGAAGCAGCCTGGGACATGATGACAGTGAAGGAAGCAGCCTGGGACATGATGACAGTGAAGGAAGCAGCCTGGGACATGATAGTGAAGGAAGCAGTGGCACTAGCATGAAGCAGCATGACACATGATAGTGAAGGAAGCAGTGGCACTAGCATGATGTCCGTGACATCTAATGAAGTGGTTGGAGAGAAAAAAGAGAGCAGGCCAGTTTTTGCTCTAGAGACGTGCGCCATCGTCATACGGCTGTAATATAATCCGTAGGGACTTTGACGCATTTCTTTGAAGAGATAAACACGTTCCTGAATATATGTAATTAAATTAAATTGTAATAAACATGAAATGAGGGTTTTGTAGTGAAGCCTTCTTGTACAAATTCATTATTGCTACATTATTTCTTCATTATTTTTGCTTTAAAATGCAATGCTTGTACACGTTCTC
>NW_014577258.1:385601-400805 GCF_000485595.1 Priapulus caudatus | reverse complement strand
CACATGATGAGAGTGAAGGAAGCAGTGGCACTAGTATGAAGCAGCCTGGGACATGATGACAGTGAAGGAAGCAGTGGCACTAGTATGAAGCAGCCTGGGACATGATGACAGTGAAGGAAGCAGTGGCACTAACATGAAGCAGCCTGGGACATGATAGTGAAGGAAGCAGTAGCACTAGTATGAAGCAGCCTGGGACATGATGATAGTGAAGGAAGCAGTAGCACTAGCATGAAGCAGCATGACACATGATAGTGAAGGAAGCAGTAGCACTAACATGAAGCAGCCTGGGACATGGTAGTGAAGGAAGCAGTAGCACTAACATGAAGCAGCCTGGGACATGATAGTGAAGGAAGCAGCCTGGGACATGATGATAGTGAAGGAAGCAGTGGCATTAGCATGATGTCCGGGACATCTAATGAGTGGTTGGAGAGAAAAAGAGAGGCAAGGCCAGTTTTTCTTCCTTAGAGACGTCGCCATCGTCATACCGGCTGTAAATATAATCCGTAAGGGACTTTGACGCATTTCTTTGAAGAGATAAAACACGTTCCTGAATATATGTAATTAAATTAAATTAAATTGTAATAAACATGAAATGAGGGGTTTTGTAGTGAAGCCTTCTTGTACAAATTCATTATTCTACATCATTTGCTTTAAAAAATGCAGTGCTTGTACACGTGATCAAGTACAGGAGATGGTGAGCAAGTTTCCAAAGTAATACATAGCATTAGTACAGTTACAACACTTCTTTTACAACAATGATTTTTTTAATTTCAAAATGTGCCATTTACAGGTGATTCTAATATATACATGTGTGCACACCTCTCAAAATGCTGAGTGAAATATCTGATAAAGGTTTCTTGGTGCGAACATGAAGAACTTGGACCCATGTCAGGTATTGACAGAAAAAACAGACTTGCAAGAGTGGAACCCTCTCTGCACTTATAACCTGCAACTATAAGTGATACGGTCACCATCGTTAACACTGGTGCTTATCTTTCACACTTTCCTTATATTATTGATCCACCCCAATTTATTTCACGTTTGTATGACGACAGTATTACAACAATTGAGCATAGTTTGGTCTATTGGAACTACATTTGCATATTACAATATAAGGGCCTTCTTTGTAGAGTTAGCTGACAGGGTTATGTCCAATGTTTGCATTGCTCTTCACTCGGTATCAAAGATTCATGGTTTGTTTCATCATGTCTACTTGTAACACCAAATTGCTGATCTCTGTACTCCTGAAAAATATAATTACTAATTAGTGCTGCCATCTATTGATCATTACAGCCGAATTTAATTAAGGTGTTCATTAAATGAAGGCCAACGCTCCATTAGGAGTGTTCACAACTTTGATATCGTTAATGATTAATGATGAATGATTACTGATTGACAATCCTAACCCTAACCCTAACCTAAATGACATTAAACCACAAACTAATATATGCCCATGACCATATATATATATATATCTATCTTATTATGACATTAAAGTTAGGAACACTCCGAATGGAGTATCACCCATTACTCATCTATTCATACAGCTAAACAACATTTATCTATTTGATGAGATAGAGAAGCAAACCCCAGAGATTCTTACTCGTTCTGTAGGATACCGCCTATCTGCTCCTTCTGATTTTTGGTGAGTATCTGTTCTCCATCTCGTCTGCTGATCCTTCTCGTTTGATTTCTGTGGTACTCGGCTTTCTTCTCCACCTGTATTCGAATGACAACCAATGAACAGTTTCGTTGACCTCACACGTTGCAGTAATTAACCAGGTTTTTCCTACAGGACCACATGAGAACGTGTACTAGCAGGGGTAGAAATTAACTTTTGAACACGGGAGTCCAACGGACTGGACTCCCTACCCTCAAAAAGGGGGAGTCCGCAGTCTGATGTTCAAAATGAAAGATATTAACAATAACGCATGTGCTTATTTTTAAGATTCATGCAGTTGCACGTCTGCCAAATTTTCTTGGGACATTAGCTGAAAAAATACGGTAATTCCGCGAGGCCGTGCTCCGTAACAAACTAGTCAGTATCGCAGAATTTTCAGGGAGTCGCACGGACTCCTGCATATGTCAAATCAGGGAGTCCGACAGTAAATCGGGGAGTATTTGACTCCGGACTCCTGTTGATTTCGCACCCTCAGTACTAGTATATCGTAAACAGATTTTTTACGACGGGATTTAACAGCACAAGCGCCCCCACACCTGTCACACTACCTCTCGTCTCGACAGGAGGCATTACCTGATTAAGACTTGTCTTGAACACACTCAGCTTCTGCTTTATCTCTCCCAGCTCCTTGGCCATCGCCCTTTCTGCATCGGAGAGCACCGGCATGCGTGACTGCAATGCCCTCAACACCTGCTCCGCCCTGGAAAGTAACACAAGCACTTGTCTACAATGCCACCAACACGTTTTGCCGTGGAGGGTAATCTACACTGTTAACTACACTGCCCTCAACACATGCTTTGCCTGGAAGGTAAACACAGTTATCTACAGTGCCAACAACACCTGCTTTGCCTTGGAAGCTGCGTGCACAGCACCATTAAACAGACTGGCTCATGAACACACTGGTAACCCGACCTGCTGCAGTATAGCCCCACAAAATACCTTCACAGCGTAAAAATGTCCCTCGCCGCAGAGTGAGGGGGGGGGGCTTAAGACAACAGCCACACCAATTAATGTACTGGCTTACACACATAGCACCAAGGTCACCAAGAGCCACAGGTAATTATATCAGATTGCCTTGTAAGCTACATGGTGGTACCATAGGATGGTAACGGCATCACTTGCAATGCAATGATTAACTAGAGCACTCGGAGAGCACAGACCTCCGCCAAGGCAGCTGAATTCTCTCAATGTGAAATTTTTTATTAATTAATTAATTAAGTGGAAAAATTTATTCATTAATTCATTAATTAAATAATTAATTGGATCCGGATTAGTGCGAGCGTGCAGGTGGGGGAGGACTGTGGTTGCCCCTTAGCCTGTGGTTGCGTGTTTGTAAGTCTACAGCCAGCGCACCTAGCGGAAGTGAACTGAAACGTGCATGTTAACAAACCCACAAACACACAAACCAACACTCAAACACACGCCGGTGAAAACATAACCCCCGCCAAGCCCCTGGCGGAGGTAACAAGGAATATACCTCACTCTTTCGGTTCTGCAGCAGCAGTAGCATCTTCCTACAATGGTGTCACAGAGACTCATCACAGTCTTAAACTAGATGGCGCTGGTGTAACCAGATGAAGCAGACTCGCTGTGCGAGTTGCAATTGCGATTTGGTTTCCATTAGAAGCTGTCACCGTGACGGCCGTAACCGTGGTAACGGTGACACGCTTCGATGCTCTCACCTGGTGACAATCTCACTCATGCTGTAGTTGATGTCATCGTATTTCTCCGCGAGTGCCTCGGCGTTGCATTGCAGTGCTACCTTGCTATCATCCACTGCCTGCAGGTCTGCCAGCTGCTGCTGCTTCTGTTCCACCAGTGATCGCACCCTGACACATTATTATTATTATTATTATTACATACGTAGCAGTGGTAGTAGTAGCAAAACTATTATTACCATAATATGTAACACCACAAGAACAACATGTCCGTCAATGTCAAGTAGAAATGATTGGCAATGACATTTGAAAATTTACTTTTGCCAAATATATCTCTCTGTTTCTATCTCTCTATATCTCTTCTATCTCCCATATTTTACTATATCTCTCTCTTCCCCCCCCCCTCTCTCTCTATCTCCATCGCTGTCTCCATTTCTTACTCGCTCTCTCTCTCTCTCTCTCTCTCTCTCTCGTGCTCTCGCCCTACCTATCTCTATCTCTATCGCCATCTCCATTTCTCTCTCTCTCTCGCTCACCTTCTATCAATCTCATCCATGACTTGCTGGTGTTTGAGCAGGTATTCCTCCCTGAACACCTGCGTCGTCCGACTCAGCAGCCGATAGCAGTCTGCCGGGGAGAGGTCGGACGCGGCGCCCCTGCACACAGCAAATGCTACATCTTATAACACGTCAGTCTTCAAAGTATGGCACTAGTCGAAGATATACAGGAGTGTCGAAAGACCAACAGACGTGTGTAGTAGCAGTATGTTAGCCAGAGACCCGTCCACCCGTCTTTTGGACGGCCTATTCTTGGATAAGACGGATGAAATTTGATAGAGACGACATGAGGGCGGCCCAATTATATATATTACACACCTTGTATAACTGACAACAGTGCTTATAAGAATATAAAATCATATCAGATTCCTGTTTTTTGGCATTTCAGACTAAATTTCCTCCATTTTAAGGTAAGGCCCTCCCCCCTAGGGTGCTTCGCTCCCGCAGCATCCTTGCTTCGCTCAGATGGTGAGACTCTCTGATTTTTTCCCCTGGCTAACACCCTGTGTAGTAGACACAAGTTCATCTGCCTCCTAACTACAAACCGCCATCCAACAAGTGCATCTGCCTCTCAACAACCAACTACAAACAACAAACAAACAAACAAACAAGTTCATCTGCCTCTCTTTTATTGACTGTAAACCTACCTTCTAACGAGGGTAATTAACAGGAAAGGAGACAAAATGCTAATACGCTAGCCTACGGCAGCATTAGCATACCGGAGCGTAGCAACGTGCCGGTTAGACGGGTGGTGACGTTTACAGAGCCCGGTAGTAAAACAAGATGATTCTCACCTGAGCATGGGTGTGGAGGTGGAACGCTGCAGGAGTCTGCGTATGTGTCCGTCGAAGCCGTGGCCATGGAGATGTCGCAGCGGCGATGGAGGCAACTCACTGGTCGTCGATGACAACAGCGGGGTCGCCGTGACGATGTGGGCAGCTGATCTACAGCACACAGAAATGAATGTCAGATTCTGGCATCAGAGTCAGCCCAAGCATGGTGGAAAATCGGAGAGGACGTAGGAATACTACCTAAACAATAATATAGAAGTATAGTTATCTAGTGTTCTAAATTCCGAACTTCAGACTCGTACCCAGACAGGAAATGTATGGACATGCACACACAGACACACACGCACGCAGGCACGCAGGCACCACACACACACGCACGCACGCACGCACACACGCACACACACGCACACAAGTGTGACATACCGAAGTGGTAGAGCGACACACTCGTACGAAGCAAGCAGGCAGAGCAGTGTGAAGCCCAGCACTGGATCCGTTACCACGGTGATGCCACGCACAGGACTCACTGGGCTGCAGAAAAACAACAATCGGCAGCGTCAGTCGACCGCAAACCTTCACTTATGCCACAACAATGTAGAAGCATAATATTCTTTTACTATTAAAATGATCATCTCACAAGTAAATCGAGAAGTTAATAAATGAAGAAAATTTTAGACTCCAGAGCTGCCAGCATACATATTACTGATTACTTCAGTATAAAAATTATTAAGAGTTCCTGCTGTTATAGGCTATAACACAATAAATGAATGGCAAACGTTCACCCGCTATCTCCAGATTCGCGATAACTGGACAATGGAATATTCAAATGGTACCACAAAACGAGCGCACGTAGTTACGTGATGCAAATATTTATAGACTGGTACCTATCTCAAAATGTATACACAGGTAATTAACCTAGTGTTACTGTGGAGAGACAGCACTCTGGTCTCACGAGAGCAAAAGTTACTCACTAGGTATGTTAACATATGTAAACAGTCCAATTTGAAAGGCAAATCGGTGCACCTATTGGTGGAAAGAATGTTGTGAGAGTGTTCATGTCAGTGATGACATGTTAGCCTTACATTCGGTGTTATGCAAGGAGTAACGGTAAGTATCGAAACGGTTACTTTCGGTTTAACTTTAATACACTACTACTCTCACTAGATCCTCTAATACTGTCACTAGTCCCATCTGTCTGGAAAATGTACATGTGAATTAGTGGTACTGATACAGAAACCTATAGAAAAGCAAGCGATGCACTGCCTGAAACATTGATATTCGAGAGAATTACATACCTGTTAGGTAGGGGCTTGGTGCAAATAAGGTGCTCTACATAACATTCTTGGTCCTGTGAAGTGCTGCCACCTATGAATGTAAAAAAATCCACGCTGCACTAAAATGCCAACGTGCTGGAAAAGTCGTTTCATGTCACTCGAAAATTGTTATTACTATTATTCCTTTATCGTTTTAAATTTCTTCATTTTCTTTTTCTTCTTTTACTCTTCCCTCGAATTTTCATTATGGCTACTATTACTGCAATGGCAATGAAAATATGTGCTTTCTTCAATTCAACAGCGTATATAGGAAATACGGGTGCAGTGCATGTGCTTCGCTCATATTACCTTTGTCAAGCACACTGGCTAGTGTCTCCACCCATGGCATGACGACACAGTGCACACCTGCCGAGTGCACACAGAAGTATCTACTAGCTGTGCCTGGGTCTGCAAGTAAACACATGATCTACTGTAATTACGGATTCACGTGTCCACTTTCCATTTCACTGAAAGAGCTTTCCATCGGCTAGCTTAGCTTTCAGCGAATAAAAATGCGGTCGAATTGCACGCAGCATTACTAGGCAGTCATGGCAGCTGCGAACAGCGAGAAACAGATGCTGGGTTATGTTGCGGTCGTCTTGCATCCATATAACATAATACCGATCCTATCAGGCAACAAAAAGCGAGAGACGTGTAACGATAGATACGTCTATAAATAATATCACGAGACTAAGGGAGCACTGATCATTAAATTTCAATGCAGAGGCACACGCATGCACGGATACAAGCATGCACTCAGGGAAACAGAGAGCAACAGTCTCGCGTGTCCCACCACACCCTCTTCTTCCACATCAGACGCCTACCACGATACAGCATGATGGGGCAGGTGAAGTCGTCCGCCACCGTATCCGCTGTTGCTATGGAAACCGTCGTCAACGACAGCTCGAGCTCGACGCTCTCGTAGACGTAGAGTGCAGCTTCCGAGACCTCCTGCTGCTCGTCATCGCTGTACGCAGACCTCGTTGACTAGGTAACGAGATCAAGATGACGAGGATGGCAGAGGATAAAGATGCAAAAAAAAAGACATATTAATTATGCAATAAAACAATTTTGAAGGTTTGATTTTATCGCCGGAGAGTAAACACCAGATGATCGACCAAGGTATCCGTCTCACCTGGATTACATACGATTTTATTTGGGTTACCTGAGCTCTTGCCTGAATTTAATTACCCAAGATCTCACATGGGTTACCCAAAACCTCACCTGAATTACACAAGACTTTATCTGGGTTACACGAGACCTCATGTGAATAACAGGAAATCATATCCCAGCTACATGAAACCTTATCTGAATAATGTCGATATCTTACAAGCGTTTCTGGGTCGTCATCAGACTCACTGTCCAGCACAACGCAGTGATACAGCCTGCCGGCACATGTTGCTATGGCGAGCACGGGAGGAGAGGATGCGAGGCAGAGGATGCTGCAAGCATCCACGCCGTAGTTGTCTTCCGCGGCGGGCTTCATCGTGAGTGGACCCTTCATCTGCTGACCGCTGCAACGCGAACACGAGACGTGTTAGCACATACCTACGCGTTGAGGCTGACCCGCACACCATACAAGGTACAAGGCTACGGATGTAAATGCCAGCAAGCTGTCGTAGATAGTGCAACTCGCATGGCACAGAAAGTGTTCAAATTATTGAACTCACAATGTCACACTAGGCCATCTGTGTGTAACACGAGCGGTTTATGCTTAGAGGTGTTTTATTATGTATACGTGGTCATAGATGTGTGGTTTTCGGTCAGGGTTACGTCTAGTGTGGGCAGATCTGATGTAAATTGGGTCAGGGTAATTACTAGGGTCAGCCCTAAGATCCTACAACAGGGGGGGGGGGGCAGGCACAACCAGGAACTAGCAATGCAGCAAGGGCGGCAGGCAGAGCCAAGGACTAGCCATGCAGAAGGGGAGACAGGTCGAACAAGGGACTAGCCATACAGAAGGAGAGGCAAGCAGCAGAGATCCTTACCTGTCACTTGCAGTCAAGCTTGTGGGCAGACTGAACACATCTCCATTGCCATACAGGAGATAGACAGGCCATTCCACCACCTGGTCTGCAGCATCTGAAACACAGACACGCGAGTTCAGCATCTATACCTCGTGGCTGAGTGTCTGACTATGACCAACATTTATTATTCTACATAGATTAGTTTTTCATCTATTTATATTACCATGATCTATTTTCAACTGCACACACTGTCTATGCCTCGATGAATAAGTTACTATGACAAAATTCTAAATGCCAAGATCCATAATAATATTCCCAGCAAGTCATATCTCGCTCCTCACCCAAGCTCCACATCACTCGATATCTATCTACACTAAACCGGCAACATAACGCATATCACAGATGAGTACACGATAATGTCTATGAAGAGAGACAGGCAGTCAGACACCGACACACAGACAGGCCCGTAGACAGATAGACAGACAGCTCGCCAAATACAGAGGCAGGGACAGAGATCGAGAGAGGAGAGAAAAATAGAAGCGATATAGCACAGAATAACGAGTTTACTCATGACGTGTCAATGACAAAGTACATCGGTAATGTCTGAGGTGTTGACACTGTACAGCCTTAAGCACGTTAAACATTTCTGCCGCACTTCTGCATTGAGCATGTAATTCTATTTTTGTTGATTTGTGTAGCAAACGTAAACACGTTTACTTTTCAAAGTGACACATTTTCGCGCAGCTCATATGCTTCGCGATCATTGGCAATTATGCCTGGGTAAATTAAGTCTCGTTTCTCTTAAGAGGTAATTACAGTTTGATCGACACTGGGAAGACAGATACAGATAGAGGGAGAGAATGATAAGGAGAAAGAGATAGAGAGAGAGAGTGAGAGAGAGAGAGAGTGAGAGAGAGAGAAGGATAAGAAGAGAGAGAGAGAAGGATAGGAAGAGAGAGAGAGAGAGTAGGATAAGAAGAGAGAGAGAGAGAAGGATAAGAAGAGAGAGAAAAGAAACAGAGAGACAGACACACACAGAGAATGGGAGAGATAGAGCGAGTGAGAGAAAGAGCGTGAGAGGAGATTGCGAGGGGAAGATAGAAGGATAAAGAGAGGGCGGGAAAGAGCGTGAGAGAGAGAGAGAGAGAGAGAGACAGAGACAGAGAGAGAGATGACGAGGGTAGGAATAGGTGGGAAACAGGGGGTGGGGAGTGGATAGGGTAACAGTGGGGTTCTCGGCTGGTGGCCGCAGCTGTTGGGCTGTGATCAGCAGCAGCATCAGTGCGTGGTGGGAGGGATGAGGGATTCACTGTGATTGATCGGACATCCTCCCAAGTTCGAGCAACCGCCAGCAGCCCGCCGCGTGCCAGTAGTTACTAGTAGTAGCCTATCGCTAACACAGTATCAATTTACGGCGTAGCACCACCCCCTAGCTGCCAGGGGTGGTGGTAATACAGTGCAAGTACGGCGTATATATATATATAGGATACCCCCGATATAGGTACTCCCTCCTGCTCTCCCCACCAATATCAACAATTCCTGTTTACGATTCATAGGAGTCCGCTGCCTGTGCTGCATGCATGACCATGCGTGTGTGCTTGTGTGCGTGCGTGCGTGCGTGACCAGCGAGCGTTCAGTGTATACCTTAGTGTGTTGTCGGAGGTGAGCACGGTGAGGCATGTGTCGGTGTCGCTGCCCGGGTGCCAGCTGACCTGCAGCACGTGCAACTTGCCGTTCGACATGAGGAATCGCTCGGCGATGGGAATCGTCCTGTGAACGCACAGAGGCACATCGAAACCAGCGTTAGTGGACACCTCTGTAGAAAGGACACCAGTCTATAAGGGCCACTTTAGGGAAGGTTCCTTCAGTGGCATTTACACAGTGACAGCGCTTGGAATGGACACCTGTATATAAGGAACACTTTGGGGGAATTTTTCATTGCATGGGAGTTATAACGTGTAACCACCTCACCTCTATGGAACAGATATCAGTCTATAAAGGAAACTCCCAGTGTCTCCCTTGATTGACCCCCTGATATACAGGTTTGACTGTACAATGTACATACAGTTGTTTTAAAGCAGCACATGCACAACCAGCTTGACTTCCATACACAACTCAATCATACAAAAGTTTCACCGGAAGGATCTGTACTCTGAATGATGAATGCTCTTATACTTACATTAATATCACTTTGGTTACTGCAGCAGTGCGGAGATATTTGTTATGTTATACCAATGGACATAGATGTGTTTCAGATAGAATTACATAATCAATATATATCTTTTTGCAGTTACTGCAGTCACTTGGCTTCCCAAGATGTACCTACCGTACTACTAGTAACTGTAAAACAAGCTGTTCTCTTTCAGTTTGAAATAACACCTGGAGTGTAATTAGTTAGAGAAGAATTCAAAAAGACAAGAAAGAAAGCCCAGCATACGTGTTAATAGAGTGCTGTTCTAAGAAAATGTGATATTTATAGATTTTAACAAGGGGTTTAACAGATTACTCGGGTGGACAAAAACACCAGTAAGCGCATCTCGATAAAAACTGAGCACTTTCTAACCAATATGACACTAGAAGTAGAAGATGTGAAATTAACAGTATGGCAGTGTTGAGGTTTCAGATTCAACCAGGAATTGATTGTCTAAAGCCATCAGTCTGTCAGTCGACTGGAACACTGATCAACTTAACTTCTAGCGGTAGAGCCAGTTTCGGACTGGCATGGGCAAACAGAGATACATTCAATTATTTCTTCATAATTAAACCACAGCTGCAAGCCTCCTTCAAGTAAATTAAACTCAGAATAAATTCAGCCACTACAATTTATGACGATGTCAGCAGTAAGATAACATTATGCACGAATGCATGTCTCTACACATAGATCACACACTCTTCTCTGAAGAACAGAAAGCTGTCAGATAGAAATTGCATTCACAATCAAGCATGTTGCACGACAAGATAGCATCAGCAAAATTTCAATTCACTGAAAAACGTCTGATTAACTGCAATTACATGTGGTCAGCCAGATTATGTAATTTAGTAATTTGCATGACTAAAACATAAAGAGCGCTATTTTTTCACCTGGTGACGATCTCACATTACAAGCTTAATTAAATCAGGCCAACATGGCGTGGGCAGAATATATTTGTCGAATAGTATTCTGTATGCTACGTCCACTCATTTTAAAGATTATTTTCGGTATAACTTGGCAAATGTACCTATTGCCAGTATTGGGCTTAATCATGAATCTGCATCCATAGCGACATTTACCTGCAAATTATTTTCTCCTTTCCTCCTTCAAACTCGCCAAACTTTCCCCACCTCCTCGGCAGCTCAAGGACAAATATTCCCGTAGTACCTACAAGTGCTACCAGGTGGCCCATCCTACTGAATGCAATTTCTTCGACTTCGCATACAGGTATGTTGGTGCAGAGCAAGTGCTGCAAAACAAACGTAAATTAGACCGGCGCGAGAAATAATGACAGCATTCGCTTTTACTTTTAGCATTCATCAGCAAAAGCTTCGGCATTATGCTCGTGACCGATATAATCTCATTAGCTAGAGAGAGAAGTAATCATTCACGAGCTAATGCAATCATAGGAAAGTGTCGGCACATCATGATATTGCTGCGCCCCCCGAGATAATTTAAAATTGATCAGGGATGTGACATACAACCACACAGTTCTTCCCTGCTCGTATAACTAAAAATGTTGAAAATCTATAGTAACAGTTGTTAACCTGAACTGATGATTTTCCGCAGCCCGTCGACAACCAATCCCCGGTCTGATCGCATGAACTCGCTCGTGACTGGTCCAGACCGGCAGCTGCTGAATTAAGGGCTGCCAAGTTCGTACTCGATAAACACTGATTTTCTGCGTTCCACGCGAAAAGTATTCCATCATTCACGGCTAGTATATTACTACACTCAGGTCTGTCGGGCGTTTTCGTCGCTGATTTAGTTATCTGTTTGAAGAGTTTGTGATGTCTTAGGAAACTGCGCCAATTTCCATTTTCTCTGGGTGCCGCCATTTTACGCTCTCGTTCACGCAGAGAGTCTCGTCCCGTCGTTATTGTTATTTTTAAGTATTGCGCTATCTGAATGATAAAGCATATAAAAATAATTATAATAAATTATGCTAAATATTTCATAGCATTAAAACGAAAACTATACGGAAGAACGAGCTGCTGAAACGCATTTGGCTCTGACACTCAGGCGATCCTAGCATGTAAAATCACGTGACCACAACAGTGCGTTGAAGATTGACGGAGCGATGGCTGCAGGGATACAGTCGATGTATCAATACTGGAAAACCTTCGACCTGCAACAGTTACAGGTAAGCGATTTTTTTACTAATCGTGCACGATCCTCAAGTCAGATGACTGTAGAATACTGTCCCGTATTTAGATTCCTTGAAGAGACGTTAAAACGAGCAGGATCCGTGTCTATATCGACGAATAATCGAGACGATTTGATTTGGATCGATGTCTGGCTGCCGATATGTGGAGCTGCCTGCTCTTTGTGCTCCAATAGCGATCGAATCACTCGGTGAACTGATGAACGCCCTGCCATGGCTGCCACGCCGACACTTGCAGGGAAAAACGTTAGAATGCTCCTGAACGCGGCGGCGTGCAGAAGTTGGCGGTGGCGTAGAGTTTGTCTGCGGGAAGCAGGCATGAGGCGGAACATAAATTTGCAACTTGTTGCTTCTGATTTGGCAAAGTCGGCGGCATAGCATTAATTCCCCGTATTTGTTCAGCGCGATAATGATACATGTTATCATCGGCGAGTACCGTTTACGTTCTGTTGTCGGCACACACACGCGCTCACTCGCGCTTAAATGTGGGATAATTGTACTTATGTAGGAACTATTACATGTGCCTCATTAAGAAATTTGTTAATGTAGAAGAACTCGGTCTGTCTTGTGTTGAATCTTGAATCTTGTCTGTCCATAGATGTGAAACATAAGCTCTTATTCGATATCCATGGTCTGTCCCGCTGTAAATTTTCTCACGTGAAAATGTAATGACGAACGGTGGGTAGTGTTGCTGTTATCAGGGTTGTTACGTCAGTGGTAATTAACAGAGTCTGGCCTGTAGGTGTGACTATATTGCTGTGTCACGCTTAGCTTTCAATAAACGTATATTTGAGTTTGGTCATTAGACACAACCATAAAATAACCATTTGGTGTATACACAGTTAGATATATGTGTGTATATATCTCGTATCTCTCTTCTATTCTCTCTCTCTCTCTCTCTTGAGAACCGTAGTAGTTTATTAGCAATTATGGAAGAAGGAAGGCAGCAGTATGCGGGTAGATTAGATGGATGTGTAGATGACATTGAGAATGAATGGCTGGATTTGGCGGACGATGGATTGATTGCGCTGTGTGCGCGTAGATGGGAGCCGATCGATAGGATCTATGGATGGAATGGCATAACAAAAGAGGTGAGAATAGTTGAAGCGAGATGAGAAGAAAACACATGGCGTAATAGAAGAGAGAGAGCATGAACTGGATAGAGAGAGAAGAGATCAGGAGATTCGCCGAGAGAGAGAGAGAGATGTGAGACGAGAGAGGAGAGGAGATGTGAGAGAGAAGAGAGACTGGAGAGCACAGGGCAGTCAGACAGACCGACACACAGACAAGGCCCGCTAGACCAGATAGATCAGGACACGCTCGCCAAATTACAGCAGGCAGGGGACAAGAGATCGAGGAGACAGTTGCAGCAGAAAAATTAGCAAAGCCGATATAGCACAGAATATACGAGTTTATTACATGACATGTGTCAATGACAACGAGTACATCGTAATTTTTTCGCTGAGGCGTTGACATGTACAGCTTAATGCACGTTAAATACAATTTCTGCCGCACTTCTTGCATTGAGCATAGTAATTCCTATTTTTTGTTGATTTTGTGTAGCAAACGTAAACACGTTTATTTTCAAGAGTGACACATTTATCGCGCAGCCGGCATTATGACTGTGCGCGGCGCATTCATTATCGCAATGTGCTATGCCTGCGTAAAGTAAGTCTTCGTGTCTCTTAGACAGCGTAATTACAGTTTGATCGACACTGCGGAAGACATTATACAGATAGAGGAAGAGACATTGATAAGGAGAATAGACGAGAGAGAGAGAGGAGTGAGAGAGAGAGAAGGATATAGAAGGAGAGAGAGAGAGGATAGGAACGAGATGAGAGATAGGATAGAAGAAGAGAGAGAGAAGGATAAGAGATGATAGAAAGAAACAGAGAGACAGATCACACACAGAGAAATTGCGAGAGATTAGAACGCGATGTGAGAGAAAGAGCGTGAGAAGCGAGATTCGCCGAGGGAGATAGAAGCGATGAAAGATCGAGGGCGCGTGAAAGAGCCGTTCGCGAGAGAGATAGAGAGAGAGAGACTTAGAGATCAGAGCAGAGCAGATGACGATTCTCTCAAGGGTAGCGAATAGGGTGGCGAAACAGGGGTGATGGGGGTGGCATTAGGCGTAACAGTTGGGGTCTCGCTGGTGGCCGCAGCTGTTGGGCTGTGATGCAGCAGCAGCATCAGGTGGGCCGTGGTGGACAGGGATGCAGGGATTCACTGTGATTGATCGGACATCCTCCCAAGTTCGGGAGCCAACACGCCAGCAGCCCCGCCGCTCGTGCCAGTAGTTACTAGTAGTAGCCTATCGCTTAACACAGTATCAGATTTACGGGTGTAGCAACACCCCCTAGCTGCCAGGGCGTGGTGGTAATTACAGTGCAAGTACGGCGTTATATATATATATATATATAGGATACCCCATATAGGTTATCCCTCCTGCCTCTCCCCAACCATATCAACAATTCCTGTTTACGATTCATAGGAGTCCGCTGCCTGTTGCTTGTATGCATGACCATGCGATGTGTGCTTGTGTGCGTGCCGGTGCGTGGCGTGCGTGGCTGTGGTGTTGTGTGTGTGTTGGTGATGTGTGTGTGCTGTGCCATGTGTGCGCGTGCGTGCGTGAGGTGTACGTCAGCCTCGTTCCAGCCGGCGATGCGAAACATATGCCACCGCCGCGTCTCGTCTGCGAAGTCCTGCTTCGCGAAGCCAAAACAGTTCGGCGATTTGTGTAATTGAAGCTCGCCGTTTATTAGTCGTAACAGGTAAATTGTTGTGGATACTGCGCATGATAAACATGCCCGTGCGTGCGTGCGTGCGTGTGTGTGCGTGTGTGTGTGTGTGTGTGTGTGCCGAGAGAGAACGTACGCGGCCGTCGT
>NW_014577258.1:380244-382936 GCF_000485595.1 Priapulus caudatus | reverse complement strand
GCTCGCTCTTCTCTCTCTTCCTCTCTCCTCTCTCCCCCTCTCTCTCTCTCTCTTTTCTCTCTCTCTCTCTATATATATATATATATATATATATATATATATTATATATATATTATATGGTAGGAAAGGGGTGGGCTAAAACTTGTCCTAATGATACGATAGACCTTGTTTACACAGCTATGCTTTTGAATTTGCACAAACAGCAGTTTCAAGAGGGTATTGCCCAGGTTATGGGTATCAGTCTATGTTTATAGGTGTGCGAGCTGGGGTTGGTCATAAGTTAACCATACGTGTTGCAGAGTAGGCGGGGTGTAGAAGTCAGTTACTGCACATGTATGGTTTGTGTGCATTGAGTTAAAAACGCATAAACCATGCTTTGCATAAGCCATGTTTATAGTAGAAGCTCTGCACAAGGAAAATGCAAACAATGTGTGTGTAATGTTCCGTGTAATTATAAAAATTCTCATTCACCCATATTTATATGGCATGGATATGTGTGTTTATGACTATTTGCAAGTTTCATTTATTTATGTCTATTTAATAAATAGCTTTAATCAAATGCATTCAGGAAAATACATTGAAATTTGTGGCAAAATTTGGAAAATACAATTTTTTAATCATGGTAGCAAAAACAGTTAAATTGATTATGCACAATTACGTATAGAGGAAAATATTAATTAATAGGCATGTGTATGTTTAGTTCATGAAAAAACTGCACAGCAAATCGACACAACACCCTCATAAGTGGTGTCGATACATGACAATTGATCTGAATATATCTATTAAGTGCCACAATTTCAGTGAATGAACATATATGTTCTATTTTAAATGTGAAATTATTTCTAAAAATGTAAATGGCTATTGCAAGAGCTATAATTTGCGACACACACACACACACACACACACACACACACACACACACACACACACACACACCACGACACACACACACACACGCACGCATGCATGCACGCACACACAACCACACAGGCACACACACACACACACACACACACACACACACACACACACACACACACACACACACACACACACACACACATCACACACTCACACCCAACACACAGCACGACACACACACACACACACACACGGCAGCACACAACACACACACACCACACGCACACACACACGCACACACACACGCACACACACCATACGACACCACCACGCACCACACACACCACACACACCAACACACACACACACGTGTTGGATTTTCAATGGTAGTGTATAGAAATGCCTGAAGGAATCAAGCAATGGTTCAATACACACTGTGGAATTCCGCCATCCCTGTCATATACTACCACGCGTGCATGCGTGCGTGAGTGCGTGCGTGTGTGCGTGCGCGCGCGTGCATGCGTGCGTGTGTGTGTGGTGGGTGTTGGTTAGCGTATTATACGCCGGGGTAGGTAGGGAGTCGCACCTAGGCAGGAGTCGATCCATACTACTCTGGGTTAGACGTTGCAGCTCTCGGTTCAGTCAATATTGCGCAGCGGTCGTCAATATCACCACGGGTTAGGTTTCTGCTAGCGGCAGAGATACGAAAAACCCTTATTGCCGCAGCAACAGTCAATCATCAATCGATATCGCGTTTGTATGCACTGATGGCTGCAACTGCGCGCGCTTCCTATTTCCAGCTTGCAGACTAGTAGCGGTGTATTAAATATCGATAGGTGAGTCATTCGTACGTGTTAGTGTCGTAACCTGTTGAGTTACGTGTGTACATTGTCTACCACCGATGACGGTCGTGAGTAGGTGAGTTAGGGAGGTGGAAAAGGCAGAGGGGGGGCACAGCTATTTTGGGAAGGGATGTGAGGCATATATATACAGGTAATGGAAGGGAGAAGTGCCCAGACAGAGTAGAGAGCAGCAGCAGCTGTACGTACAACTGTGGTGCCTGTCTGTACAAGCTAGGGAGCGATATGCCGGTCTACAGGTAAGAAAGGCGTTCAAAGAGGATGCCTAGGCTTGTAAATGTAAGGAATGCGCACGGGTAAGAAACGAGGTATTCGCGGATCTGTCCTTAACGATGGAAAGTAAACGAGCAAGTGCGCAGTAGAGAAGGCAGGGACGCGTATGCATGCAGGTACCTCGTCGTGTGAGAGCAGATAATTAACCTGCGCAGAATAGCCCACGTGTGTGTGTGTGTGCATGTGCGTGTGCGTGTGCGTGCGCGTGTGCGTGCGCGTGCGCGTGCGCGTGCGTGTGCGTGCGTGCGTGAGTGCGTGTGTGTGTGCGATTGCGTGCGCGTGCGCGCGAACGATGCACAGCTGTCTGCCAATCAATGTCCTCTTGCAAGTCCTAATCAAAATTATGTCGGCGGTAATTTTTTAATTACCACTTCGAAGCATTTTTTTTTTCGAATTATTGATTGGAGTGTTAGGACTTATAAGCGGGGTTAACGCGAAAACCTTTTTTTCTCGACTCACTAACTAGTCAATGAAACTTAGGATTAGGTTACCGGAAACAAAGAATCGCATGAGCTGACAGGTGAATGAGGCGCGGCGCAGGTAACTATGCATATGAACTATGCTTGCGCGCGTAGGAATGACGTCACGAGTGGTGAGCAATGTAAATACAAAGCTACAGGAATGAATGTGCAAAGAAAAAGAATATATATATATATATATATTATATATATATATATATATATATATATATATATATA
>NW_014577258.1:376871-378665 GCF_000485595.1 Priapulus caudatus | reverse complement strand
GGGAGGGTTAGAGATGAGGGAAGAGGGGTGAGGGAGAGAGATGGGTGAGGGAGGGAGAGAGGTGGTGGGAGGAGTTGGAGAGGGAGGGTTAGAGATGAGGGAAGAGGGGTGAGGGAGAGAGATGGGTGAGGGAGGGAGAGAGGTGGTGAGAGGAGTTGGAGAGGGAGGGTCAGAGATAAGGGAAGAGGGGAGGGGGAGTGAGGGAGAGAGATGGGTGAGGGAGGGAGAGAGGTGGTGGGAGGAGTTGGAGAGGGAGGGTCAGAGATGAGGGAAGAGGGGTGGGGGAGTGAGGGAGAGAGATGGGTGAGGGAGGGAGAGAGGTGGTGGGAGGAGTTGGAGAGGGAGGGTCAGAGATAAGGGAAGAGGGGAGGGGGAGTGAGGGAGAGAGATGGGTGAGGGAGGGAGAGAGGTGGTGGGAGGAGTTGGAGAGGGAGGGTCAGAGATGAGGGAAGAGGGGTGGGGGAGAGAGATGGGTGAGAGAGGGTCAGAGATGAGGGAAGAGGGGTGGGGGAGTGAGGGAGAGAGATGGGTGAGAGAGGGAGAGAGTTGGAGAGGGAGGGTCAGAGATAAGGGAAGAGGGGTGGGGGTACGAGGGATTGAGGTGGAGAGGTGGGAAAGAGAAGGAGAGAGATAGAAGAGATATACGGAGAGACGGTGGACGGGAGATGGTGACAGAGAAGGGGAGGCGAGCGCACGAGAATAAGGAGAGATGCAGGGTGAGAATCTAAGTTTGCGTAAGGTAAGAGAAAGAGAGAGGGCGAGGGGTAGAGAAGTGAGAGCGAGAGCGAGAGGGGGTAGAGAATAGAGACAGATGGCAGGGGAGGTGAGTTTATAAAAAAAAACGTAGTCCTGCGCAGTTACGGGCTATTAGTATTACACTTGTGTCACTACGCTAACCGCGCGTTCCCTGTTGGCGACACCTGAAATAGTTTTCTTTTCGAAATCATTCATCTATCATAATATATTGCTCTGTTGTTTTGCTGGTTGATTTCTTGCAGGGTTTCGCTGATGGATGTTCGAGAATATCAGAGTGATGAGTGCATGTTAGGTTCTGTGATAGTGGGTTGGGCTCGTATAGGTGTGGACATCATGGGGGGGGGGTTGATTGGACAAGCAGTGGGATAGGACTTAGACGTTTATATAGGCTATACAGTCAGTACAGGGCATGTAGGTAGGTAGTATGAATTCATAATAATGATAATATATTCATTGAAAGGTGCGCCATGGTAATTTTTGTGAGGGGTGACAGAGGCTTATATTAAGAAGTCATTGTGCTGGGAGGGGAACAACAGCTGTGACAGGGCCGTGTGTGACGGGTTACGGACTCAGAATTGGGGAAGGTTCGCGTGGTCTGTGCTCGTGTACAGTAACACTAAATCTGTTCAAACTTGTATTTGACATTTAACTATTCATGATGGAGCAGGTCTCTGCGTGTTTATTGGTCGTCGCGTCCGTGTTAATGTTTGTTATAGTAGGGCGTGATTTTTGGCACAGGTGTAGTTCTGTACACAGATACGTGCGTGCCACACACGCGCGCACGCACCCACGCACGCACGCACGCTCGCTCGCCCGGATAGATCACTCACCGGAACTAGTCCCGTTGTTCGTCGGCATGTTTATTGATGAAATCACCGTGCCCTCTGTGTTATCAGTTCGCTAGCTCGTTATGTGCTAACCAATTTGTCGACCGTTGACCAGCGTGTTAACCGTTGGTCCCTATGTTAACTGATGACGCTATGTTAACCGTTGGTCGCTATAGCTGATGACGCTATGTCAACCGTTGGTCGCTATGTT
>NW_014577258.1:373663-376106 GCF_000485595.1 Priapulus caudatus | reverse complement strand
CTCTCTCTCTCTCTCTCTCTCTATATATATATATTTATATATAATATCTTTCTTTCTTCCCACCACCATTCCGTTTCTCTCTCCCCACCCCTCCACTAATCCCTCAGTCTCTCTCCCCCACCACCCCTTTTAATTCGTAGAACATGCGACAGCGCGGCTGCTTTTTTAAAATGAATTCTATCTGATTGAGGTTACAGCGGATGAATCGATCGCGCCTGTAATTAGATCCAAGAAGCACGCGCACGGGAGGGGTACCGGAGCAGAAGCGCGGGGGGATGCAAAGGGGATAAGGTGTGGTTACTGAAAGAACATGAGCATGAAGAGAAGGGGAAGGCGAATGATGAAAGAGTGATGCACCCGCGTAGGACTGTATCGCGGATATGAGAATGTACCATTGTATGACCGGTTAAAACTACAAATTTGTATATTTCAATAGTTAGTGCTGATAGTAGTGTAACTGTTAGATTTAAGGCATAGCAAATCAAGGACCACAATGTAAATAAGTGTGCTAGTCATGCTTTTTGTGTATATATCCTTGGTATAGTTATCCAATTTTTATGAATTCAGAATTTTATTGTAAAAGTATGCTATGTATTGTATATGATGGATAATTGCCTAAATAAATAAATAAATACAAATCAAAAATCGCGACAAAATCACGCGATTAATCCGTCGCTGGGCTGCTGGGAGAGGAGCGGGTGTGCGGTGAACACTGAACGCCCCGTGGAAGGTGCGTGTGGGTGCGTGCGTGCGTGCGCGGCAGAGGAGGGGTGAGGGGCCGGCATTCAGGTTGTCGTTGGTTGCCTGGCCGACTGCCGATCTCTTTGTTTTTTCTCCGGAAATCGATGATCGTGTGATTGGGTGTATTGTGTGTGTGTGTCGCGGGCGTGGGACGCTGGCAGGCCGCTGCGGTGCGGCTGACTGGCACGGCACGACGGGCTGGCAGGCGGGCGGCAGTGGTTTGTGAATCACAGAAGTGACTGCATTATATCAGCCATTGTTACGAAACTATATGCGACACCAGATAACATATATATCCTCGCGCACGTATATATATATATATATATATATATATATATATATATATATATATATATATATAGATATATATATAGTAGAGAGAGAGAGAGAGAGAGAGTGAGAGAGAGAATTACATCTATGTCCGGTAGGAGGGATTGAGTCGGTCTGTCTGTATGTATGTATGTCTGTCTGTCTGTCTGTCTGTTTGTCTATCTATCTATCTATTTATCTATCTATCTCGCTTTCTCAAGCTCTTTCTCCTCTCACTCCCACCCACACTCTCTCTATCTCGCTCGCGCGTTCTTTCTCCGTCTCGCGGATTAAGCCGCCGTCGCAGCGTCGGCAGCATGCGCCGTGCTATATATCTCACGCACTCGAACACTCGTCGGGTATGCGGTGCAGCAAGGCTTGCAGCCAGTGATCAGGGGGTTCATTGTACGATTTCTCATGTCCTTCGGCGTATTTATCGATGTTCAGTTAGCGTCGGCGGGGCAGCAGAGGTGCAAGAGTAGCATTATGCGAAAACAGGTTCTCACAATCCGCCGGCAAACGATCGGTTGTCAATAAAGAGCTGTTCACGGAGCTAGATCACCGAGGGCAGGCTGAGCAGGGTCGCCTAGGCTGAGCCGTCGAGCGCGCTTCGGTGCGCTACATTCCTCTCACTACGGGTCNATATATATATATATATATATATTTATATATATATGAGAGAGTGACAGAATCGGTTTAAGGGAAGGTGCCTGTGATGGGTGGCGTAGTAGTGTATGGAGAAGAAGGGAAGAGAGGGGTTAGCTACACGCATACGAATGGATGCTACGCGCACATGCATCTAATCTGATGCCTCATTGGCCACAAAGGACCCCAGGTGATCATGAGAAGACTGATCAGGCTTTACACGTGTGCCCGCGCTGCAATAATGGCCAGCCGGTGAGCAACGTTACCTGTATAGGGCGAGGGCGGATGGTGTACATCATCGAGCGAAACAAAAGCGAGTTTAAATAGATTTTAATCAGCAGTTAAAGTCCGCCATCTGCATCGCTTCTGCGGATCATTAGTATTTGGATTAAATTTTATATCCTATTATTTTGCTAGCAGATAATTACTAATTTGTATGCGGCATGAATGGACGCGCGCGCAGTAGGATGACATTTGTGCGAGAGCGCGGAGCGGCTCTGTTTCCCCGCTTATTACATATTGATGCTGTTTGCGTTGACGCGTCGTCTTGTCGCCGCGCGAGATGCGAGGGAGGTGACGGGTGAGAAGGAGGAGAGAGCTGGAGCAACGAGGGAGAGAGATGGATGTGTGAGGGAGGGAGAGAGCTGGTGGGAGGGAGTTGGAGATGTGAAGGAGGGAGATACGGGAAGAGGGGTGAGGGAGAGAGATGGATGTGTGAGGGAGGGAGAGAGCTGGTGGGAGGGAGTTG
>NW_014577258.1:365650-370515 GCF_000485595.1 Priapulus caudatus | reverse complement strand
TTTCAGGGCAAAGGTATTTTAGCCTAGGTAAGTCTGCACTGGCAACCCAAGTGAGAACATGTACATGTATAGCACAGATTTGGTAGTAAGCATTTTAGTCTTTGGTGTCCCCAAAGGTAAAAATACTCAACTCAACAGTGATGTTATTGTGATGAAGATTGTTTAATAGGGCTGCCTCATAGTGCAGGAAATTGCATCGAAGAGGTGTTACTTTCAACAAAATCCCCGGACCCCCCCTCCCCTAAACAGGAGGGGGACACCCCCTGAAGGAGGAAAAATCCTGATATTCTATGATAAAGATGTCCAAAATTGATTTCTTTTAGATTGCAACTTTTTAACAATTCCACACAGTGGGAGGGGGACACCTCCCCGGGCGCTCCGTGCCCTTGAGCTCGCATTATTCGCCCCCCCCCTAGAATTTTCTTCTGGGTCCACCACTGGTTGTGTGTGTGTGTGTGGGGAGGGGGAGGTTGCGTGTTATTAAACCTCTGGAATCCAAAGAAAAGAATTACCCTAGAATTCACAAAATTGCACTTACAATATCAATTTTTTTTAATTCTTTCAAAAACGTCCATCTTAAAGGTTCTAAATTGCTAAAATCCAAGAGCTTACCCTGCATCCCTGCACCCTGCCAGGGGCCTTACGGCGGGCCACTGGACCCCACCCATTAAGGGCTTTGCGCCAAGGCGCTCCCGGTGTGCGCTACTCGCGCACACTCTTCATATACATTGCGATGGAAGTAATGTTCAGCGAAATCATCCCCTCCACAACTGAGGACCTGTCTACGCCACTGCTAATTTCACTTGTGTCAACGGAGTCAACGCGTGTCATTCGTTTAAAAGTCCAGCGATATGCATGTTCCGTGTTATTCACAATAGATACGTATATCGGTCGTTTTATTGACTTAGACTTATAGGTCCTCCTGTTCCTATTAGAACATTGGGCGATAACTGTTCTCCAGCGTTTTCGATCGACTGCAACTCATGCTACTTCATTCCAAGAAACGCCTAGGTTTTGTAGATCTTCTTTGAATGTGCTCCGCCAGGTTTATTTTTTTTTAATTTTTTTAATTTTTTTTAATTTCCAGATTACATCGACAAAGCATACAGTAGCATATATAGTAAAGATACATTATACAATACAATATTGGTAGTCGTGCACAATTCACAGTAAATACAATGTAGTAACATAAATGTTTACCTAATACAGGCTCTAACATAAGTGAAACGACATTAGGTTCTGGTTGTACCGTTGTTGTTGTTTTTTTACCAGTGTTATTGTCTCCAGATTACATTCACAAAGCATATACAGTACATATGTAGTAAAAAAGTGGTTTACAGTATTTGCAGTCGTACAGAATTCAACAATACATGCAATGTAGGAACATCGATGTAGTCATGATGCAGACGGAAAATATAACAAAAAGGTGATATGACTATACTGTTATGACGACAAAAAAGACAAGTCTGCAGAGAATCCAAATATGAGTAGATCGGTATAGTGATACAATTTATTGTAGTGAATTGAGGAAGGCTGACCATTTACCTAGGAAGGGTTCTGGTTTTAGGTTCGTGAGGGCAATATGTTTTTCAATGTTCATTATATGTTTGGTATATGCCTTTACCATTGCAAAAGTTGGTAATTTATTGTTTGTTCTACATTTATATATTACATATTTTGTAATTATTATTATTTGATTAATTATAGTATCGGTGTATTGAATTCCTAGGATAATGTCATTTTCCTCTAAAATATTTAATCGTCGGTAGCCACATGTTACAAACCAATTACATACATCCCTCCATACAGTTTTGACATGGGTGCAGGTAGCTATTAAATGTAAGGTCGTTTCAGTTTCTTCATTGCAAAAAGTACATAGTTCACTATCAGTTACGCCTATTATTTTTAAAAATTTATTTGTGGTAAGAATTCGATGTAGTATTTTGTATTGAAAGTACCTGAGATTTGTATCGCTAGTTGCGTTTATTAAGTTTTTGTATGCATTTTTCCAATAATTTTCGTAACTTTCCGGAGGAATAAGGAGTTCGATATTCCACTTTTGCTGTGATTTTATTGCTGTAGTATGCTTGGTTCTAATTGTTTCGTAATATTTTCTGCATCCTTTTTTATTGTTAACTAGCATTGTTACTGCTGGAGTTGCACGCGGGGCCGTGTTAAGTTGGTGATCTTTGATTAAATTTATCCATTCTTTAGTTTTTCATAATCTAAGTATCTTTTATATTATATTTTTGTTTCAACTCATTCCATGTCAGTAAATTCCCACGTAGGTCATATATATCTCCTAGGTAGACAATACCCTTTTTATGCCAAGGTGAAATATAATTTATATTGATATTGCTATTGTACCAAAGCGGCTGATTTACAAGGTCTTCAATCGTGGATGGATTTAGCTTGTTGTTGAAATCGGCCCACGCATCAATTACGCTTTTCCAAAAGGGGTTGTGTATGTGTAAGTTCAACTTTGCAGCTCCTAAGCAATAGAAATATTTTGGAAGGGCTGGTTTTATTAATTTTGTCCAGTTGCTATCACTAAATAAAAGACGTCGAAGCCATGATATTTTTAAACTTTTAATATATGATTTTATATTTGTCATATTTAAACCTCCATATTCGTACTTTTGCATAAAAATAGTTCTCTTTATTTTGTATCTACGATTATTCCATATAAAGTTAAATAACATGGTTTCTATGTCTTTGATAATGGTAGGGGATGGGTCTGGGAGAGCTGTCAACAGATGGGTTATAGTTGGGAGTACTAGTGATTTTATGACTGAAATTTTCCCTAACGGGGTCAGATTTCGACATTGCCATATTTTTAATAAGTTTTTCATTTTTACCATTTTTGGCGAGAAATTTTCTTCTTCCATTCTCGTCATTGTTCTAGAATGGTAAAGCTGTCATTTTGGATCCATTTGATATCGTTTTCTCTACAGAAACGTCTATCAGATTCTTTCATTGAGCCTATCCATACTAGATTTGTTTTATCATAATTAATTTTTAATCCGGATATTGAATAGAATCAATTGAATGTATTTTTGACTGCTATAATAGTTTCTTCGTCATCGTCTAGGAGGAGTGTTGTGTCATCTGCGAATTGTGAGAGTTTGTGTTCTGTATCTCCTATTTTAATACCCTTAATGTGTGGGTTGTTTCGAATGGCTATTGCTAGTATTTCTACACAAAGAATAAAAATGTAGGGTGAAAGGGGGTCTCCTTGTCTACATCCTCGGCCTAGTTTAAAAAATTGTGTAAAGTGGCCGTTTTGGATAATTGTGGAGTTGGCATCTTCATGATGGATTCACCGAAGTTAAATACTTCTAAAACTTTTTTAATGAACTTCCAGGATACTGTGTCAAATGCTTTTTCAAAGTCGATGATCATTAAAAGGCCTGGGATATTTTGTCTTTCGGTTTCGTACATGATGTCATATATAAGTCTAGTGTTTTCCCCAATGAATCTGTTTGGTATAAAACCTTTTTGGTCTTCGTGAATCAGGTTATCGAGAGTAGTTTTTATGCGCTCTGCTATACATGAAGACGCCAATTTGTAAGAGGTGTTTAGAAGCGAAATGAGTCTCAAATTTTTCAACTTATTTCTAGGTTTGCCCGCTTTAGGGATACAGGTTATAATACCCTGTTGTTGTGTGATGGAAAGTTTATTGTTTTCGTATGCATTGTTTATGGAACGGAGTAGAAATTGGCCTATATCAATCCAAAAGAATTTGTAGAATTCTGTAGTGTAGCCATCCATACCTGGGCTTTTATTATTTTTTGCTCTTTTTAATGCAGATAGTAATTCTTTATATGAGATTAGACCCTCTCTGGCCTCTTTATCGTCATCTGACAATTTTTTTACTGCATCGGATTCAATATACTGCGCTAGTAGATTTTCGATATCTTCAGTATTATGTTTGCTTTTATATAGTTTTTGGTAAAAATCTTTTTGGCTATCCATAATATCTGTTAACTGTGTAATTGTTTCACCGTTGTCTAGTTCTAATTGTTGTATTGATTTGTTTGTTAATGTGGTTTCTATTTTCTAGGTTGCAGAAGTAATTAGACGTTTTTTCACCATATTCATACCATCTTGCTCGAGATCTCACTATACTACCTTTCATTTTATCATTTCTTATATTTTCAAGGTCCAAATTAACTAATTTGTCAATAAATTTGTTATAGTTATGTGGTTCTTCTTTGATTAAATGTTCGATTTCTTCAATTTGTTTCTCTAGTTCTGATTCTAAGCGCATATTATCACGTTTTTTTTGGCAGAGTAGGATATTATTGGGCCTCTTAATTGGACTAATAAGGTTTCAAAGAATAACTGGTCACTAATTTGGAATTGTAAGTCTTTGGTAGGGCATATATTTGCGTAATTTGGGTTATAAGGACTGGCTGCATATTGAGATTTAATTTCATTTATCTTGCCTTTAATTAGTTTGACAAATTTGGTATCGCTTAGTAGAGAATTATTAAATTTCCAATTTCCTTTACCTCTTGTATGTTTAGAGATTTGAATATTTATTTGAACTGGAGAGTGATCCGATTTATATTTTGTAAGTATGCTTGCCTCAGTTACCAAAGAAAGTATATCTTCGGATGTTATAAAAAAAATCAAGTCTAGTATTGGGTTGTTGCGGTGCCAAGTGAATTGTTTTTCATTTTTATGGAATACTCTCCAGATGATTCTAGGACAACTACCCCCTGGACAATTACCCACCGGACAATTACCCACCGGACAATTACCCACCCGGACAATTACCCCCCGGACAATTACCCACCAGGACAATTACCCACCTGGACAATTACCCACCCGGACAATTACCCACCAGGACAATTACCCAC